>NW_026045156.1:182500-212500 GCF_943734845.2 Anopheles funestus
TCCCGAGCACGCCATTATGCACAGTGTGGAAGCGTGTTTCCCCCACGACACTAGACGGGCTGCTCGCCATAGTGTTCTATTGTGGCACGCTCCACCCTGAAGTTTGGTTTGTTGTATATCAAGGAATTGATAGGCACTCAAGAATGTGTGCATCGGCCGGGTTTAATCGTCCGACGCGCAATATGCGTTCAACTTATCGGTGTTCATGTGTCCTGCAGTTCACATTGTGACGCGCATTTAGCTGCGGTCTTCATCGATCCATGAGCCGAGTGATCCCCTGCCTAGGGTTTTATAGTAAGGTTCCCAATGTAACACAATCCCGGTGGTACGTCCAAAGACTAACTTTCTGACTAAGTTGTCTTTATTACCCAATAGTCCCAGGCCTTGTGACTTGTGGCTCATGTCTACGCCCATGGCCACCATTCGCTAAGATAGTTTTGAAGTCACTTTGAAGGCCCAGGAACAACTCTCTTAGCACATCGGTTAACCTGACGCCGCAGTCAACTCATGTGCTTGGATCGGATCGAGCTATTGAGTATTGGGCCTGCATACTCGCTCATCCGTATCCTTTGCGTACCGCCCCATGGCCCTTGTATGTCTGCACCACAGTTCCTGTTCGTTCCGTGCCTATGGCCGGATACGTATTGCACATCGGTTAACCTGACGCCGCAGTCAACTCATGTGCTTGGATCGGATCGAGCTATTGAGTATTGGGCCTGCATACTCGCTCATCCGTATCCTTTGCGTACCGCCCCATGGCCCTTGTATGTCTGCACCACAGTTCCTGTTCGTTCCGTGCCTATGGCCGGATACGTATTGCACATCGGTATACCTGTCGCTACTCAGGCAACTCGTGTGCGTGGATTGGATCGAGAACATGGTGTGTGCCCCATGTTATAATTGATAGTCCATATCCACTTTATAGGTTAAAGTCATAAGTTGTGATTGCACAACCATTCTTCATAAGAGTTTAATCACTCTTCAACTAACTTTCGTTCTGGTGTCTTGGTATCAAATCGCGTAAGACACAAGATTCTACTGGCCAAATAGAATCTAGCACATTGGTTAACCTGGCGCCGCAGTCAACTCATGTGCTTGGATCGGATCGAGCTATTGAGTATTGGGCCTGCATACTCGCTCATCCGTATCCTTTGCGTACCGCCCCATGGCCCCGTCCTTAGAGTTAATGACTAGTAGGCTTAACTCTTTGTATGTCTGCACCACAGTTCCCGTTCGTTCCGTGCCGTGGCCGGATACGTATTGCACATCGGTATACCTGTCGCTACTCAGGCAACTCGTGTGCGTGGATTGGATCGAGCTCATGGGGTGTGTAGAGATTCCATGTTATAATTGCAAGTCCATATCCACTTTATAGGTTAAAGTCATAAGTTGTGATTGCACAACCATACTTCATAAGAGTTTAATAACTCTTCAACTAACTTTCGTTCTGGTGTCTTGGTATCAAATCGCATAAGACACAAGATTCTACTGGCCAAATAGAATCTAGCACATTGGTTAACCTGGCGCCGCAGTCAACTCATGTGCTTGGATCGGATCGAGCTATTGAGTATTGGGCCTGCATACTCGCTCATCCGTATCCTTTGCGTACCGCCCCATGGCCCCGTCCTTAGAGTTAATGACTAATAGGCTTAACTCTTTGTATGTCTGCACCACAGTTCCCGTTCGTTCCGTGCCGTGGCCGGATACGTATTGCACAACAGTAGATACCATCACCTGACGTATCTAACACACCACTATTGTAACTCGTCGTCGAAGGACCTTTCAAGTGCCTGATGGCCAGGGGAGCTCTTACACGGCACGGAGACACAGTGATGCTCGCCCATCACAGTGTACAACGATCGAGTTTGCTTAAGTGTCTGGGTACCTACACACCAGACACAATGCAATGGCCACGGATCCACACAAGGCACATCACATGCAGAAAGCTTCACCAGATTATGACACATACCACACTCTTGTAACTCGTCGTCGAAGGGGCGTTCAAAGTGCCTTACGGCTAGGGGAGATCTAGCACGGCACGGAGACACAGTGATGGTAACCCATCAAAGTGTACAACGATCGAGTTTGCTTTCCGCGCAAGCGTTCTAAGTGTCTGGGTACCTACACACCAGACACAATGCAATGGCCACGGATCCACACAAGGCACATCACATGCAGAAAGCTTCACCAGATTATGACACATACCACACTCTTGTAACTCGTCGTCGAAGGGGCGTTCAAAGTGCCTTACGGCTAGGGGGGATCTAGCACGGCACGGAGACACAGTGATGGTCACCCATCAAAGTGTACAACGATCGAGTTTGCTTTCCGCGCAAGCGTTCTAAGTGTCTGGGTATCTAAGCACCAGACACAATGCAATGGCCACGGATCCACACAAGGCACATCACATGCAGAAAGCTTCACCAGATTCTGACACATACCACACACATGCAACTCGTCGTCGAAGGGGCGTTCAAGTGCCTTACGGCTAGGGGAGATCTAGCTCGGCACGGGGACACAGTGATGGTCACCCATCAAAGTGTACAACGAACGAGTTGGCTTTCAACAAATTCTGACACATAGCAAGCGAGCGACCGAGCTACACCGAAGGCAGCCCATGGTTGGTCACTCGCGGACGATCATCAGTAATGATCCTTCCGCAGGTTCACCTACGGAAACCTTGTTACGACTTTTACTTCCTCTAAATCATCAAGTTCGGTCAACTTCAGCCATGCCAGCTGCAGCTCACGAAGGAACCGCGGAAGGTAAGCCTCCAGAAACCTCACTAAATAATCCATCGGTAGTAGCGACGGGCGGTGTGTACAAAGGGCAGGGACGTAATCAGCACTAGCTAATGACTAGTGCTTACTAGAAATTCCAGGTTCATGGGGACCGTTGCAGTCCCCAATCCCGACTAGATGGGCATTTTAGTGATTTCCCGTTCCTCTCGGAATGGGGGCGCCTATTGGCGAGAACACGCTGCGACCCACATTGTAGCACGCGTGCAGCCCAGAACATCTAAGGGCATCACGGACCTGTTATCGCTCATTCTCAGCTTGCTAAACACAAGTTGTCCCGCTAAGCAGGGCAAACGTAGCCGACGACCGCCCGTGAAGGCGCCGCCCGGCTGTAACGTCAGGTGCGCCCGGAGGCGCACTGCTGACAGCGTTCTAGTTAGCATGTTTGAGTCACGTTCGTTATCGGAATTAACCAGACAAATCATTCCACGAACTAAGAACGGCCATGCACCACTACCCTTAAATTTGAGAAAGAGCTATCAATCTGTCTTACCTCGATAAGTTTGGACCTGGTAAATTTTCCCGTGTTGAGTCAAATTAAGCCGCAAGCTCCACTTCTTTTTTTTTTTTTTTATTACTCAAGGATTTTATTCAGTGTAAGTTCTTAAAGTACCTTACATTATAATCCCCATCTCCCTCTCCTGGACCCGTTCCCTAGCGGGGCTTGGAGCCAGGAGTATCTAACGCCGGATCATGGCATCGCCTTTATTGTTACATTTTAATTTCGCATAACATTTCAATCCAAAACGCAATTCTTTCGCAATTCTTCACGCAATTTTCGTTCGCTTTCCCATCTAGCTCATCAAGCCCATCAAGCCCATATCCCCCACCTACTTAACGACCGGAGGTTGTTGCTTCTGTGACGGCGGCCAGGGAGTCCGCGGATAACGCCTCACGCGCTCCCTGGTTCGATGGCACCCTACGTGACGCTCGGCGTATTCGCTCCATTTCACGCCTTCTCATGCGCCGTCTGATGACCTCAGCTTCCGAAGGGGCCGACCTACTTCTTCGGCTTCTACCTCTTGGGACTGGTGGCAGAGTCCCTTCTCTGGCGCGTTGACGGTACACACGTTGCAGGAACAGTCTCCGCTCATGCCGCGCTCTTATCAGCCTCGGAGAAGGAGGCCGTCCGCGTCCTCTCGTGGGGATGGGTGGTGGAGCTTCGCCAGCTGCCTCCGCCCTTACCGCCGCCATCAGGATGTTGTTCTCACGTTCCCGCTCGGCTGCTGCCAATGCGGATGCAAGGCGCACTTCCGCCCGTTCTTCCTCCCTCCAGCGACTTCTTCTGGTCCGTCTAGCTCGACCTCGATTGGACCGGAAGAGTTCCGCCACACCGTCAACGGACACCTGCTCGCCTTCTTGAGAACCGGCGTCCTCCGTTGATGCTCCCGTCGGTGGTGCTGCAAGGTGTGCATTGAGGTTGAGCTGCAGCTCGTCCTCTCGCCAAAGCTGCTGCAACACCTTCGTTATTCTACGTGCAGCTTCCTGGATGTTATTCCACCGCTCGGGGCTCTCCAACAGCTTCATACCGAGATTGTCCTCACTAACTGGATCGTTAGTGCCAAAACCCAGCAACTCCACCCGGATCTCGTGAAAGACATCGCACCGGAACAGCACATGAGCCACCGACTCAACCGACCCCGGGCACCGTGGACACTCCGCCGATGGGGCAAAACCGCAGACATGGAGGTATTCCCGGAAGAACCCGTGTCCGGTTAATACCTGCGAGAGGTGGAAATCCACCTCTCCATGCCGCCTACCCATCCACAGGTGCAAGTCCGGGATCATTCGGTGGGCCCAAACCACGTACCGGCTGGCCGTTGGAGCTGCGGCCGCCGCGTCCCACGCTCGCTGCCACTCCTGGAGAGTCCTCTGCCGCTCCTCCAGCCGGATGTCCTTGCGGCTGGCGCCCGGGGCAGCTAGGAGCCTCCGATGGCACCTTGCGTCCTCTCGTACCAGCAGCCTGAACGGCAACAGGCCTGCCAGCACCACTCCCGTCTCGTATGCCACCGACGCGAACGAGCTGGTGACACCACGTGCCAAGGGCCTCTGCACCTGGGCCAGCTTCCTCCGGCACCACTGCAAATCCGTCGCCTCAGACCACACGGGGGCAGCATAGCGGATGATGGACTCCGCCACCGCCGCCAACAGCCGACGCTTGGCCACCTGGGGCCCACTGTGGTTCCTCATCACTGAGGTGACCACGCCTACGACGCGGAGGGCTTTAGCCGTCGACAGCTCCACGTGTGGCTTCCACGACAGGTGGTCGTGGATCTGGACCCCCAGATACCGGATCGACTGCCTGCTTTGAATGATGGTGTCCCCGACGCGGAACGGCACCCTCAGCAGGCCTCTCCGCAGACTGGAGATCATTACGCCTTCTGTCTTCTCCGGAGCGAGCTGCAGGTGATGGTTCCGCATCCAATCCGCAATCGCGCCCACCGCCTGTTCGGCCACCGACGCCGCCTCCTCTGGTGTGCAACCCCGTGCCAAGACTGCTATGTCATCCGCATAGCCGATGACGCTGGCCCCTTCAGGAAGCTCGACCCGCAACACGCCGTCATACATGATGTTCCACAGCGTCGGGCCCAGAATGGACCCCTGTGGAACACCTGCAGTCACTCGGCGTGTAACGGGCCCGTCTGCGGTGTCATAGACGAGCTCCCTGTTGGCGAAGTAATCCCCCAGGATGTTGCGGAGCTGTCTCGGCACGCCTTTCTCCTCCAGGGCTGCAGCGATGCACTGCCAGCTGGCAGTATTGAACGCATTGCGCACATCAAGCGCCACAACAAGAAGGCAGCGTTTATCTCTGTTGTTAGTGCGGCCAAAAGACATCGCGTGACGGCCCGCATCCACCACCAGCTGGATCGCCTGCACCGTCGAACGGCCCCTCCTGAACCCGTATTGGTTTCCTGCCAGCCTCGGTGATTCCGGATCTTCGATGACGTCATTGATACGCGACAGCAGCAACCGCTCGTACGCCTTCCCCGGGTTGTTTAACAGCAGAATCGGGCGGAAAGATGAAGCGAGCCCTGGCGGCTTACCCGGCTTGGGGATAAGGGCCAGCTTCTGCTTTTTCCACGCATCCGGGAACCGCTCGTTGTTCAAACACTCCTGAAACAGCGTCCTAAAGGTGTCCGGATGCTTCCGAATGGCGGCCGTCAAAGCGGCGTTCGGCACGCCATCGAGCCCCGGAGCCTTCCTCGGGTTCAGCGAGCTTGCGATGTCCAGCAGCTCCTGCACCGTGACGTCCCGAACAGGTTCCTCCTCCCCCCTCTCCAGGACTTGGCCTGGTGACGATGGCCAGTCAACCGGAGGATGCTGGGGGAACAGAGTAGAGACGACGCCCTCTAACACCGACGGATCGCGCTCCCTCGCCGTCCAGCTTCCGCGAAGGCGGCTCAGCACGTTGCGGAACCACTGTCCCGTTTCATCCTCCGCAAGGCCCCGCAGCATCTCATCAAAGTGCGCCTTTTTGCTGTCATTGATTGCTGTCTCCAGGGCGGTCCGCACCTGGAGGAGATCACCGGCTGCAGCAATCTGCACCTCCTCGTTGGTGGCAGCTTCCAGGCGTTCCTTGGCGAGGCGGCAGTCCTCGCACAGAACCCCAATCGCTGGCGTCCACCAGTACGCAGGGCGCCCCGAGTGACCCTGTGACGGGAACACTCGCGCCATGGTTCCATCACAGGCCTCCGTCAGGACTTGCTCCAAGCTTTCGGCACTTGTAACCCGTTCAGCGAACGAGGTTACGTCGAGCGCTACGCCGAAAAGCTGAGCGTCAAACTGACGGGCTCGCCACCTCGTGCCGCTTTCCCGTACGGAAGGACCCTCCTGACGACGACGATCCGCCGCTGGCCGCTGGAGCAGCTCCCCTACAGCAAACCGAATGTAAACATGGTCGCTGTATGAGTATCTGCCTAATATCCTCCACCGACGCTCCGGAGAGATATTATCACCGGTGATGCTGCGGCTGGCAAAGGAAACATCTACTACGCTCGGACGAGCCACTCCGTTGCCCAGGAAGGTTGGGGCGGTGCCGGTGTTTAAAATCTCCAGCCCCAAGCTGTCGACAAGCTGGATCACGGCTTCTCCTTTCGCGTTGGTGCGTCCACTCCCCCAAGCAGTATGCCACGCGTTGAGATCACCCGCAAAGACGACGCGCGGGTGACCTCTCGCCAACACGTCGATGCGCTGCATCATCTCCTCAAACTCAGGGACGCCTGCTGAAGGCGACACGTAGCAGCAAACGAAGAGGACGCCATTTATCCGGGCAGCCGCGATCCCTGACTGCGTCACGGAGACCACCTGCTGGATCGGATACGCCTCGCTGCTGGCTATGATGGCCACCTTCCCGTCCCTGTCGGCTACCCAGTTCCCGTTGTTCCTGGGGACACTGTGCAGCTCTACCATGAGGCAGACATCCGCCCGCTCCATCCTCATCGTGTTGAGCGCAAGGTCTTGCGCGCTCCTACTGCGGTTAACATTTATTTGCAGCACATCCATGTTAATCCGAAAGTTGTCCACCACAGGCTGCGGCACCAATACGGTGGGCGCCGCCACACAACATGCACTTGATGACGTTAGTGCAAACCGACGCCTTGTGTGTGTGGTCACCGCACCGCAAGCAGCGCTTTGACCGGTCCTCTCCCGTGCACGTAGCGGCGATATGCCCCCGCTCCAAACACCGGAAGCACCGAGTCAGATGACCCGATACTTTGGGGGCCTCGTGCACCACACAATATGTATAACCCAGCTCCAGGCGGCGATCTTTGACGAGCTCAGCCTCTGCTCGTGGAAGGCGCACTCGAGCCCGCTTTGTCATATCTCGGCGCTCCCAGAGATTGACGTTGGCCACCAATGACTGCTTACCTAGCGAGGTCCTGAGCGCCTTCTTGATTGCCTCCTCGTCAATCATATTATCGATGCCCGTCATGACGACCTCAGCCATTTCCGTCTTGACCGTGACGGATCCGCTATCCCCGATCACCTCCTCAATGATATCTCTCAGTGCCGCGCTGTCTACATCACGCGACAAAGGCAGCAGGAGGTGGTCCTTCGGCGTTCTTCTGCCGACACCTATTTGCCGCTGGAAGTCTGCAATCCGCGGGCTGCTCCGGAGCTTTACATACATATCTTTATACGAGACTCCCGGGGCGGGCACCACGATGATCTCGTCCGGACGCTTCCGTCGCGGACGCCGCTTCTCTTGCTGGTGTATCTCCAACCGCTGCTGCTGCTGCCCCGCTCGCTGGTGCGCCCACTGCTGATACTGCCGGTGCACTGGCTGCTGCTGGGCTGGCTGCCGGGGCCGATTCGCTCCATTCCGCTTGTTATTACGGCGGTTGCCGCTAACGACCTCCACCCACTCTCCCGGTTCATTTAACACCGCCGGGGGTGTCGACTTCACCGCGCCCCGACGCTGAACACGCCCGCTCTGCTGAACCGTCGGCCACTCCTGCACAGGTGGCCGCTGCTGTTGTTGTTGCTGCGGCTGCTGTTTACGCCACCGTTGGCGCTGCTGCTCCTCCAGCTGCTGCCGCTGTTCCTGCCGTTGCTGGCTTTCCAGCCTCCGGATCATCTCCTGCTCACGCTGCAGCTCCTGCTGGCTCTCCGGCCGAGCTGCGCCTGTTCCCCCCAGGGTTTGCGCCAGAAGAGCGTTAAAGAGCTCCTTCTCCTTCCGGAGCTCTTCGCGGTGTTCCGCCTCACGCTGCCGAGTCTCCTCACGGTATTCCGCCTCGCGCATACGAGCCTCTTCTCGCGCCTCCTTCGCCTCCTTTCGTGCCTCCTTCAGTTGTTCGTTGGAGGCCTCAATTTGAAGGCGCAGCATCTGAATCTGTTCCTCCAATCGTTTGACGATACCAATCGTCATTTCGTTATCCGCCTTCGCGTCCGCCAGCATCCGGCGCACTTCCCCGGTGGAAACCCCGGTGGAAGTTGCCGGCTTCGTCGCTGCTCCCGCCGATTTAACTCCCGCCGTCGCCATTGTCCGCGCTGGCACTCCTGCCGATGCCGGTTCCTCGGCGATGGTCGCTAGTTTCTTCTCACCCAACGGCTTCTTTGCTACGACGGTAGGACGCTCATCGACCGATAACGTTCGTCCTCTCGCCCGCGTTTCCATGGTGGCGGGTTGTTACCCCCCGCCACCGCGTATGTCCTTGACGCTGCCGCTATGAGAAACACTCCCACACAAACGCGCGGGCAAAAAGAAGCCACGCCCGGCAACACTCACGCGCGGGAAAAAAAGAAGCCACGCCCAGCAATAAGAAAAGTTCAACGCGCTCGCGAACACACACACGCGCGGGAAAAAGAAGCCACGCCCAGCAACAAGAAAAGTTCAACGCGCTCGCGAACACACACACACGCGGGAAGAAGAAGCCACGCCCGGCAACAAGCGTAAAAGTTCCACGCGCTCACGAACACACGCGCTCGCGCGCACACTCACACAACTGAGAAAAAGTGAGAAAAAGTTCCACGCGCTCACTCGCGGCAATACCACGCACGACAACACCACGCGCGGCAACACCACACTCGCGGCAACACCGCACTCGCGGCAACACCACTCGCGACAACACTACTCGCGACAACCCCACGCGCGGCAACACCGCACTCGCGGCAACACCACTCACGGCAACACCACGCGCGGCAACAACCGCGAAAGTTCCACGCGGTCGTGCACCCACCAACACACGTACACACACACGCACGGCAACAGTCGAAAAATTTCTAGATGCTTTCAGAATGTTCCAGAATGAATATCCGCGAACGTTCCACACGCTCATGCACCCACCAACACACGTACACACACACGCACGGCAACAGTCGAAAAATTTCTAGATGCTTTCAGAATGTTCTAGAATGAATATCCGCGAAAGTTTAACGCGCTCGTGCACACACCAACACACGTACACACACACGCACGGCAACAGTCGAAAAATGTCTAGATGCTTCTAGAATGTTCTAGAATGCATATCCGCGAAAGTGCCACGTGCTCGTGCACACACCAACACACGTACACACACACGCACGGCAACAGTCGAAAAATATTCTAGATACTTCTAGAATGTCCAATTCAAGCTCGCCCTCGCACTCACTAACGTGGAACACAAGCGTGCCCACGCACACACACGCCGACACGGAACACCCGGTCGATATATGATTTCACAATGTTGCGTAATCCTTCACAAAAATCACCGATTTTCGCAAACTATGTCTTAAAAACTTTGCCTCTTAAAAGCACACACACTCAAGTAATCCGATTTACGATTTCAATCACGGAAAACCATATATTTCACAAATTCAGAATAGTGCGTGAAGCGTCACTACGATTTCACAATGTTGCGTAATCACAAAACTCCACCGATTTTCGCAAACAATGTCTTAAAATCTTTGCCTCTTAAAAGCACACACTCTCACATAATCCGATTTACGATTTTAATCACGGAAAACCATAAATTTTGCAATTTAAGAAAAGTGCGTGCAGCGTCACTTTTCCTTACGCTTCACATACACACGTACACACGCTCACTACTGTTCGTCATACGGACAACTTTCTCTCCCGCTCTCTCGCTCTCGCAAATAATCTCTCACTACACGGAGCACTGTGCGGACACGTCCGTTCTGGTCGAGCTCTCGATTGCGACTGCAAGCTCCACTTCTTGTGGTGCCCTTCCGTCAATTCCTTTAAGTTTCAACTTTGCAACCATACTTCCCCCGGAACCCGATTTTGGTTTCCCGGAAGCGACTGAGAGCACCGAATAGGGGTAGCGTCTCCCAATTGCTAATTGGCATCGTTTACGGTTAGAACTAGGGCGGTATCTAATCGCCTTCGATCCTCTAACTTTCGTTCTTGATTAAAGAAAGCATCCATGGCAAACGCTTTCGCTTCAGTTGGTCCTACGACGGTCTACGAATTTCACCTCTCGCGCCGTAATACCAATGCCCCCAACTACTTCTGTTAATCATTACCTCTAGGTTTCTGACAAACCAACGAAATCGTATAAACCGAGGTCATATTCCATTATTCCATGCAAGATTATTCTCGGCCAACGCCAACCCCACGGGGGGGCCGGACGCTTTGTCTTAGCCTGCTTTGAGCACTCTAATTTGTTCAAGGTAAATGTGAGTATCTTGAGCACCATGAGGAGCCCGTGCCGGAGTTAACCGGTAGCACGGTACTCGTTCACAGAGTAACGCCCAAGTACACCATTGTGAGTCGCAGCCGTGAGCGCGCGCACGAACGGCCCCGGCGTGTAACCGGGCGCCCGTGGCGGTCACGTGTCTGGACGGGCAATCAACTTCGAACGTTTTAACCGCAACAACTTTAATATACGCTAGTGGAGCTGGAATTACCGCGGCTGCTGGCACCAGACTTGCCCTCCACTTGATCCTTGTTGAAGGATTTATACTCAACTCATTCCAATTATGGACCATCGTTAGAGAGGTCCATATTGTTATTTCTCGTCACTACCTCCCCGTACTGGGATTGGGTAATTTACGCGCCTGCTGCCTTCCTTGGATGTGGTAGCCATTTCTCAGGCTCCCTCTCCGGAATCGAACCCTGATTCCCCGTTACCCGTCGCAACCATGGTAGTCCTCTACACTACCATCAATAGTTGATAGGGCAGACATTTGAAAGATCTGTCGTCAGTCGACAAGCGACCATACGATCTGCGTCCTTATCCAGACTTCAACTCAAGCCGCCCGGAGGCGATTGGTTTAACTAATAAGTGCACCAGTTCAGCTACCCGCGAGGGCAACAGTCCCGGCATGTTGCATGTATTAGCTCTGGATTTTCCACAGTTATCCAAGTAACTAGTGGTAGGATGATCTTGTGAATTATAGCTGTTATACTGAGCCTTATGCGGTTTCACATTCATTTATGTTTGTACTTAGACATGCATGGCTTAACCTTTGAGACAAGCGTATATTACTGGTAGGATCAACCAGAATTCGTTCCACTACAGACACACACTCGCTTAGTGGGAAATAAATTTCCACACAACTCTCTCTCTCTAGAACCATATGGAATGGCTCTTTGGTGTTGGGTAAGGCACCAATTTGTTGGGGTGTAACGGTCACCACCAACTTTAAGTTTGTTAGGGCACAACGGAAACCACTAACTAAACTTTAGGAAACTAAATTTCCTCACACATTATCTCTCACCATATTAGCACTAGGTGCTATCCACGATTGTACAACGTTTCAACTCTTGAATCGACCGTAGGGCCGCGGAATTGCTTCCGGGCCCCTATTCTCGCTATTAATTGTTCATCTCTTTCAATACATCGAGTTCGTTCCATTGGGTAGTTCGCATGGCGAACGTTTTGATGCAGCCCCCTGGGGGACCACGGCACTTTACACCGGGTATGGTGTATGCGCAACCTACAGATAACAATAAACCCCTTATGCGTGTGTAAACCGATGTTGGGCTGCTCAACATCTTTCATGGTTACATCACTTGCACCAGAACCCACGGTGCCGATTTGGTAATATGTTGTACATTTACTCTCAAGATGTACGCTTCGGCCCCTTATTCAGGGGCTCAAGCTATTACCAGCAAGAACAATCCTCATCCAGACTTGAACTCGAAACACCCGCAGGCGAACGGTTTAACTAATAAGTGCACCAGTCTTGAATCCATGCGTCGGTGGAAACAATGCCGGCGTGTTGCATGTATTAGCTCTGAACTTAGCGAGTGATTGCCTTGCAGCTGTCATACTGAGCGTAGAGCGTGATTATCGCTCACTTGAACCATGTTGAATGGCTCTTTGGTGTAGGGTAAGGCACCAATTTGTTGGGGCGTAACGGTCACCACCAACTTAAGACTTGCTTATAGGTATTTCAACGTTTTCAACTCTTTAATCGACCGTGTTTCATTATCATCTCTTCTTCTTATTAAATGCATCGAGTTCGTTCCATTGGGTAGTTCGCGTGGCGAACGGTTTGATGCAGCCCCCCGGGGGGGACCACGGCACTTTACACCGGGCATGGTGTATGCGCAACCTACAGATCACCAATATATTTGTGATCGATAATGCACACTTCTTACACGACTGACCAGTCGACAGCGCTGCCTTCCTATTATGCGTGTGTAAACCGATGTTGGGCTGCTCAACATCTTTCACGGTTACATCACTTGCACCCGAACCCATGGTGCCGATTTGGTAATATGTTGTACATGGTCTCAAGATGTACGCTTCGACCCCTTATTCAGGGGCTCAAGCTATTACCAGCAAGATCAATCCTCATCCAGACTTGAACTCGAAACACCCGGAGGCGAACGGTTTAACTAATAAGTGCACCAGTCTTGAATCCATGCGTCGGTGGAAACAATGCCGGCATGTTGCATGTATTAGCTCTGAACATAGCGAGTGATTGCCTTGTAGCTGTCGAACTGAGCGTAGAATGTGATTATCGCTCACTTGAAAGGGTCAAGCCCTTTCGAGTCGTCCGGTTTTTACGCCAGACGACTCGGTTCACCATCTTTCGGGAAGGGACCGTCTCGGTCGCAAGCTGCTCCGGTCCCCAAACAACCTGCGACAAATGATAGGAAATGCCGACATCAATACGTGTTCAGTTTGGTTTATCGCTCATAGGTCTTTTTGACCATCGATCCCTGATTATAACTCTCAATTAAACAGTCAGGAGAGTAAGGCATGCCCATCGATATCTCATCGACAGGCGATACCGCAAGAACGGCCAACGACACATCAGGTGATCGATTATTGCTACGACTTTTGCTTAATCGTTTCCACTCCTTAGAGAAAGAAACCCCCGGGGACCGTCTCGGTCGCAAGCTGCTCCGGTCCCTAAACAACCTGCGACAAATGATAGGAAATGCCGACATCAATACGTGTTCAGTTTGGTTTATCGCTCATAGGTCTGATTGACCATCGATCCCTGATTAAACTCTCAGTAATCCAGTCGGGAGAGTAAGGCATGCCCATCGATATCTCATCGACAGGCGATACCGCTTGAACGGCCAACGACACATCAGAGGATCGTATCTTGCTACAACTTATGCTTAATCGTTTCTTCTCCTTGGAGAAAGAAACCCCCGGGGACCGTCTCGGCCGCAAGCTGCTCCGGTCCCTAAACAACCTGCGGCATCAAATGATAGGAAAAGCCGACATCAATACGTGTTCAGTTTGGTTTATCGCTCATAGGTCTGTTTGACCATCGATCCCTGATTAATACTCTCAATTAGAAGGTCGGTAGAGTAAGGCATGCCCATCGATATCTCATCGACAGGCGATACCGCATGAACGGCCAACGACACATCAGAGGATCGTATCTTGCTACAACTCTTGCTTAATAGTTTCCACTCCTTGGAGAAAGAAACCCCCGGGGACCGTCTCGGCCGCAAGCTGCTCCGGTCCCTAAACAACCTGCGGCATCAAATGATAGGAAAAGCCGACATCAATACGTGTTCAGTTTGGTTTATCGCTCATAGGTCTGTTTGACCATCGATCCTAGAATTCAACTTTCGAGTAAGGCATGCCCGTCGATATCTCATCGATAGGCGATGCCGGTAGAACGGCCAACGACACACATCTAGGATCGCATTTACTCTTCCTTGGATGGATAACCAATACCCTAGGACCGTTTCATCGCGAGCTGCTCCGGTCCTCAAACAACTCGCGAACCACCGATAGGATGATATTAGGAATGGCCGACTTTCATCCTTTAACTCTCAGTTCTGCTTACCAAAACATAGGTACTTGGACCTTAAAGACCACTATATGTTCCCCGATCGGGGGCAATCGGAACGTCTATCCATCATCAACATCGTTTCACTCATTCCGAACCACCAAATTGGACAGACAGTACCATATTCACCAACCGATTGCTTCAACTTCGCAAACTGTATGGTAAGTTCTACTAATTTCACATCTTACCATCGACTAATAGGGCATAAATCCACTTGGAAATCACTTTTCCTTGGTCCTCGGACCTTCTACGACAACGTCCAACAAATATCCGAAGTCGTTTCCCAACTTAGACCAAGCATTTCGTATCTTTACTTCTAATCGATTTTTTCTCGCATAATTGACGATCAAAATCTAAAAACCACATTTTGAGCCAGAAGCAGTCGTCCGATCGTCCTGGGGGTAGTCTCAATCGATTTAGAAGGGTCCAATTCATAAAGATACATACTCAGTCAAAATCATGCTTCTGGCTCACCTACCCCCTATATAGTAAACGAAAGCGTACAGGCGTGGAAAACGTGCCATTTTTCTCCATCACGGACTTTTTTTTTCTCGTTGCACCGACTCTAGTAAAAAAGTGAAATTTTTTACTAGTTACCAACTTTTGCAAATTATCATCGGATATCACTTTTTATGGTCTATAGTAAGTTCTTATCACGTTTTAGTAGTTTTTGAAAAAAAAATTTTTTTGAACTTTTCAAAATTTTTCAAAACAAAGTTTTTGTAGGCGGTTTTGTGTATGGAGGGTTACTAGTCTCGGGGTCACTGTTTGACCAAAAAACCACTATATATCATTCGAAAGGTAATTTCAAGGGCTACAAAAAATTGTTCTACGGCACCCCCCTCCGACGTCTAGTATTCGAGTTATTGGCCAAAAACCATCACTTGAGCGATTTTTCGTTCAGGGTACCCGACTCTAGTAAAAAAGTGAAATTTTTCTCGATTGACCAAGTGTTGCAAATGACCATCGGATTTCACTTTTTATGGTCTATAGTGAGTTCTGATCACGATTTGGTACTTTTTGAAAAAATTTTTTTGACGCACTTTTCAAAATTTTGCAAAACCAAAACTTTTTAGGCGGTTTTGTGTATGGAGGGTTACTAGTCTCGGGGTCACTGTTTGACCAAAAAACCACTATATATCATTCGAAAGGTAATTTCAAGGGCTACAAAAAATTGTTCTACGGCACCCCCCTCCGACGTCTAGTATTCGAGTTATTGACCAAAAACCGCAACTATAGCGGTTTTTCGTACAGGGTACCCGACTCTAGTAAAATGATGCGATTTTTACTAGTCTAGGAACTTTTTGGTCAAAAAATCAAGTATATGTCATTCGATAGATAATTTCAAGGGCTACCAAAAATTGTTCCACGACACCCCCCTGCGACGTCTAGTATTCGAGTTATTAGCCAAAAACCGCAATTATAGCGGTTTTTCGTCCAGGGTACCCGACTCTAGTAAAATGATGCGATTTTTACTAGTCTAGGGAACTTTTTGGCCAAAAATCAAGTATATGTCAATCGATAGATAATTTCAAGGGCTACCAAAAATTGTTCCACGACACCCCCCTGCGACGTCTAGTATTCGAGTTATTAGCCAAAAACCGCAACTATAGCGGTTTTTCGTACAGGGTACCCGACTCTAGTAAAATGATGCGATTTTTACTAGTCTAGGAACTTTTTGGTCAAAAAATCAAGTATATGTCATTCGATAGATAATTTCAAGGGCTACCAAAAATTGTTCCACGACACCCCCCTGCGACGTCTAGTATTCGAGTTATGGGCCAAAAACCATTCATACTTGAGCATTTTGCTCATTTTGCCTGTACGGGTACCGGGGACTAGTAAAATCAGGCCAATTTTACTAGAGTGGGGGTACTTTTTGGTCAAAAAAACAACTTTTGCTCGTTCGATAGGGAATCGATAGGGCAACAAAAAATCGTTCTACGACCCCCCCTTCCGATGTCTAGTATTCGAGTTATGGGCCAAAAACTGTTTATAGTTAATTTTTCACTCGATTTTTCACCAAGTATCGCACATTACTCCGGTTCTATACATTAGATCGTCAATCTTTAAGATTTTATGGGTAGTTCCAACTGTTTGCTACATTTCATCCATACATCACGAACCGATTCAATGTCTGTGGTAGAAGTTATTAGAGGAATAAAAAAATTTACCCTTGGCTTTGGACCGTACAAGTTTACCCATTTTTGGCCCGTATTTGCCCCATAGCTCCGCCGGTATCCAAGATATCGCCACACTTTCTTCTGGCCATGGGTAGATGGCACTTGTGGCTAGATTTCTTCCATGCACCACTAATCGCTACCATGTCTGTGGCCGGAGCTATTCACGAAAGCGCCTCGCGCACTTGGTCGGATTTTTGGTCCAACTTCACCATTTTTGGCCCATATTTGCCCCATAGCTCCGCCGGTATCCAATATATGGCCACACTTTCTTCTGGCCATGGGTAGATGGCACTTGTGGCTAGATTTCTTCCATGCACCACTAATCGCTACCATGTCTGTGGCCGGAGCTATTCGACGAACAACCATCGCATTTACCTAGGTACTTTTTCGGATTTTTGGTCCAACTTGCACCATTTTTGGCCCATATTTGCCCCATAGCTCCGCCGGTATCCAAGATATGGCCACACTTTCTTCTGGCCATGGGTAGATGGCACTTGTGGCTAGATTTCTTCCATGCACCACTAATCGCTACCATGTCTGTGGCCGGAGCTATTCACGAAAGCGCCTCGCGCACTTGGTCGGATTGTTGGTCCAACTTGCACCATTTTTGGCCCATATTTGCCCCATAGCTCCGCCGGTATCCAAGATATCGCCACACTTTCTTCTGGCCATGGCTAGATGGCACTTGTGGCTAGATTTCTTCCATGCACCACTAATCGCTACCATGTCTGTGGCCGGAGCTATTCACGAAAGCGCCTCGCGCACTTGGTCGGATTTTTGGTCCAACTTCACCATTTTTGGCCCATATTTGCACCATAGCTCCGCCGGTATCCAATATATGGCCACACTTTCTTCTGGCCATGGGTAGATGGCACTTGTGGCTAGATTTCTTCCATGCACCACTAATCGCTACCATGTCTGTGGCCGGAGCTATTCGACGAACAACCATCGCATTTACCTAGGTACTTTTTCGGATTTTTGGTCCAACTTGCACCATTTTTGGCCCGTATTTGCACCATAGCTCCGCCGGTATCCAAGATATGGCCACACTTTCTTCTGGCCATGGCTAGATGGCACTTGTGGCTAGATTTCTTCCATGCACCACTAATCGCTACCATGTCTGTGGCCGGAGCTATTCGACGAACAACCATCGCATTTACCTAGGTACTTTTTCGGATTTTTGGTCCAACTTGCACCATTTTTGGCCCATATTTGCCCCATAGCTCCGCCGGTATCCAAGATATCGCCACACTTTCTTCTGGCCATGGCTAGATGGCACTTGTGGCTAGATTTCTTCCATGCACCACTAATCGCTACCATGTCTGTGGCCGGAGCTATTCACGAAAGCGCCTCGCGCACTTGGTCGGATTTTTGGTCCAACTTCACCATTTTTGGCCCATATTTGCACCATAGCTCCGCCGGTATCCAAGATATGGCCACACTTTCTTCTGGCCATGGGTAGATGGCACTTGTGGCTAGATTTCTTCCATGCACCACTAATCGCTACCATGTCTGTGGCCGGAGCTATTCGACGAACAACCATCGCATTTACCTAGGTACTTTTTCGGATTTTTGGTCCAACTTGCACCATTTTTGGCCCATATTTGCCCCATAGCTCCGCCGGTATCCAAGATATGGCCACACTTTCTTCTGGCCATGGGTAGATGGCACTTGTGGCTAGATTTCTTCCATGCACCACTAATCGCTACCATGTCTGTGGCCGGAGCTATTCACGAAAGCGCCTCGCGCACTTGGTCGGATTTTTGGTCCAACTTGCACCATTTTTGGCCCATATTTGCCCCATAGCTCCGCCGGTATCCAAGATATGGCCACACTTTCTTCTGGCCATGGCTAGATGGCACTTGTGGCTAGATTTCTTCCATGCACCACTAATCGCTACCATGTCTGTGGCCGGAGCTATTCACGAAAGCGCCTCGCGCACTTGGTCGGATTTTTGGTCCAACTTGCACCATTTTTGGCCCATATTTGCCCCATAGCTCCGCCGGTATCCAAGATATGGCCACACTTTCTTCTGGCCATGGGTAGATGGCACTTGTGGCTAGATTTCTTCCATGCACCACTAATCGCTACCATGTCTGTGGCCGGAGCTATTCACGAAAGCGCCTCGCGCACTTGGTCGGATTTTTGGTCCAACTTGCACCATTTTTGGCCCATATTTGCCCCATAGCTCCGCCGGTATCCAAGATATGGCCACACTTTCTTCTGGCCATGGCTAGATGGCACTTGTGGCTAGATTTCTTCCATGCACCACTTATCGCTACCATGTCTGTGGCCGGAGCTATTCGACGAACAACCATCGCATTTACCTAGGTACTTTTTCGGATTTTTGGTCCAACTTGCACCATTTTTGGCCCATATTTGCCCCATAGCTCCGCCGGTATCCAAGATATGGCCACACTTTCTTCTGGCCATGGGTAGATGGCACTTGTGGCTAGATTTCTTCCATGCACCACTAATCGCTACCATGTCTGTGGCCGGAGCTATTCGACGAACAACCATCGCATTTACCTAGGTACTTTTTCGGATTTTTGGTCCAACTTGCACCATTTTTGGCCCATATTTGCCCCATAGCTCCGCCGGTATCCAAGATATGGCCACACTTTCTTCTGGCCATGGGTAGATGGCACTTGTGGCTAGATTTCTTCCATGCACCACTAATCGCTACCATGTCTGTGGCCGGAGCTATTCGACGAACAACCATCGCATTTACCTAGGTACTTTTTCGGGTTTTTGGTCCACCTGGCACCATTTTTGGCCCATATTTGCCCCATAGCTCCGCCGGTATCCAAGATATGGCCACACTTTCTTCTGGCCATGGGTAGATGGCACTTGTGGCTAGATTTCTTCCATGCACCACTAATCGCTACCATGTCTGTGGCCGGAGCTATTCGACGAACAACCATCGCATTCACCTTCTCGTTGCACTTCTTCGGGAATTTGGTGCAACCAAGTTTTCACTATAACTTGGTCATTTTCCGTCCATCGGACATGCGGTTTTGGGTGTCGATACTTGACACCGCACGCTACAATATGTTCCTCCACGACCATGTGGTCCGATGCTTCCAACAGGAGCTATTCGAGGATTACCGATTTTTCACCATTAAAAATGCTCAATTTTGCACCAACTTTTGCCTATAACTCAGGCTGTATCGATCGGATCTTCAATCTTGAAAAAGTTTTGGATAGGTGGCATCAAATGCTACATTTCGTTCTTCCACGTCAACTTTGTCCGATGTCTAGCAAAAAAGTTATTCGCGAACCAAGTCCAGAACCCATGCAATGGCTGCCCTCATTGCATACATCACGGCGGTTAACTCTCGTTACTCTATACCGTGGACTTGGTACTTTTTCAGGCATTCGTTGCTACTTCTTGGTTCATGATATTCGTTTACGGTCTTCACTAGGGCATTTGGTGCTCCTTATCGGTTCATGATATTCGTTTACGGTCTTCACTAGGGCATTTGGTGCTCCTTATCGGTTCATGATATTCGTTTACGGTCTTCACTAGGGCATTTGGTGCTCCTTATCGGTTCATGATATTCGTTTACGGTCTTCACTAGGGCATTTGGTGCTCCTTATCGGTTCATGATATTCGTTTACGGTCTTCACTAGGGCATTTGGTGCTCCTTATCGGTTCATGATATTCGTTTACGGTCTTCACTAGGGCATTTGGTGCTCCTTATCGGTTCATGATATTCGTTTACGGTCTTCACTAGGGCATTTGGTGCTCCTTATCGGTTCATGATATTCGTTTACGGTCTTCACTAGGGCATTTGGTGCTCCTTCTCGGTTCATGATATTCGTTTACGGTCTTCACTAGGGCATTTGGTACTGGGCTTCCCACTTTCTACTGATCGATCCATACTCACTTGCGTGCACCTAGCCTAGGAAGGTTTCCTATGGCTTCCCATCTTTCTACTGATCGATCCATACTCACTTGCGTGCACCTAGCCTAGGAAGGTTTCCTATGGCTTCCCATCTTTCTACTGATCGATCCATACTCACTTGCGTGCACCTAGCCTAGGAAGGTTTCCTATGGCTTCCCATCTTTCTACTGATCGATCCATACTCACTTGCGTGCACCTAGCCTAGGAAGGTTTCCTTGGGCTTCCCATCTTTCTACTGATCGATCCATACTCACTTGCGTGCACCTAGCCTAGGAAGGTTTCCTTGGGCTTCCCATCTTTCTACTGATCGATCCATACTCACTTGCGTGCACCTAGCCTAGGAAGGTTTCCTATGGCTTCCCATCTTTCTACTGATCGATCCATACTCACTTGCGTGCACCTAGCCTAGGAAGGTTTCCTTGGGCTTCCCATCTTTCTACTGATCGATCCATACTCACTTGCGTGCACCTAGCCTAGGAAGGTTTCCTTGGGCTTCCCATCTTTCTACTGATCGATCCATACTCACTTGCGTGCACCTAGCCTAGGAAGGTTTCCTATGGCTTCCCATCTTTCTACTGATCGATCCATACTCACTTGCGTGCACCTAGCCTAGGAAGGTTTCCTATGGCTTCCCATCTTTCTACTGATCGATCCATACTCACTTGCGTGCACCTAGCCTAGGAAGGTTTCCTATGGCTTCCCATCTTTCTACTGATCGATCCATACTCACTTGCGTGCACCTAGCCTAGGAAGGTTTCCTTGGGCTTCCCATCTTTCTACTGATCGATCCATACTCACTTGCGTGCACCTAGCCTAGGAAGGTTTCCTATGGCTTCCCATCTTTCTACTGATCGATCCATACTCACTTGCGTGCACCTAGCCTAGGAAGGTTTCCTATGGCTTCCCATCTTTCTACTGATCGATCCATACTCACTTGCGTGCACCTAGCCTAGGAAGGTTTCCTATGGCTTCCCATCTTTCTACTGATCGATCCATACTCACTTGCGTGCACCTAGCCTAGGAAGGTTTCCTATGGCTTCCCATCTTTCTACTGATCGATCCATACTCACTTGCGTGCACCTAGCCTAGGAAGGTTTCCTATGGCTTCCCATCTTTCTACTGATCGATCCATACTCACTTGCGTGCACCTAGCCTAGGAAGGTTTCCCTTTGGTACCGACTTCCATCTACGCACTCGATATAACCTAGGTACTTGGTACCGATGATGGTTAACACTCAAGCATTTCTTGCATCCTGCGTGCAAGGTACCAATTTTCACTTCTTAGGTACGTTTATGGGCCCGCATTTATCCAATATCGCTCCGATGGCCTTTCGCATTATTTCATCCGATAGCCCTTGCCAAAAGCTACCAAAAGTTCCTCCACGGCCATGTACTCCGACGCTTAGTTTAGGAAATATTCGAAAAAATTCATCTTAGGAAAAATTTTCTTATTGGAAAATCACCTTAAATCGATGGCCATTTTTTGGGCAAAAACTTTAACGTCTTCCCGACTTTGCGGGAATTGCGAATTTTAGGCACCCAGAGAAAATCTTTTACTTTAAGGGGGCGGCCGCGAAGTTGCCCAAAGTCTCGGACACAAAAATTCTCAAGTTCCCCACTCTAGTAAATCGCCCTATGAGTATCTCCTGGCCCGCGAGCTCTGCGAGCGGGCCAGCTTCGGCGATTTTTGCCTTTTCGCCTAGGCGGTTCTTCTACGAAATTGGTCCACAGCTTTTGCTCAGAAAGCTAGCATTTGTTGCAACAGTTAGGTGCTTGGTACCACATTTTGGTATCCATTTGGGCATTTGTTGCAACTACTCGGTACTTTGGCCCACATTTCGCTCTACTCGGGCCTCTATGGTGCTACTTGTCGGTACTTTTGGCCAACTTAGGCCAATTGGGTGCAACTTGTGGGTACTCTGTGGGTACTTTAGGGCGTATTGTGTCTTTCGGGTGAACCTTCGCTATACTTCATGGGTACTGATGGCCAACTTAGGAACATTCAGTGCAACCTTTGGGCCTAAGGAAATTTGTCCAACTCTTTGGACTTAGAAAATTTTCTGGACTTAGAAAATTTTTTGGACTTGTAAAAATTTTCAAATGTTCAATTTGGCCCACATTTCGCTCTACTCGGGCCTCTATGGTGCTACTTGGCGGTACTTTTGGCCAACTTAGGCCAATTGGGTGCTCTTTGTGGGTACTCTATCGGTACTTTTGGCCAACTTAGGCCAATGGGGTGCTATATGTGGGTGCTCTATCGGTACTTTTGGCCAACTTAGGCCAATTGGGTGCTCTTTGTGGATACTCTATCGGTACTTTTGGCCAACTTAGGCCAATGGGGTGCTATATGTGGGTGCTCTATCGGTACTTTTGGCCATGTTAGGCCCATTCGGTGCTATATGTGGGTGCTCTATCGGTACTTTTGGCCATGTTAGGCCCACTCGGTGCTATTTGTGGGTACTCTATCGGTACTTTTGGCCAACTTAGGCCAACTCAGTGCTTCTTGTGGGTACTCTATCGGTACTTTTGGCCATGTTAGGCCCACTCGGTGCTATTTGTGGGTACTCTATCGGTACTTTTGGCCAACTTAGGCCAACTCAGTGCTTCTTGTGGGTACTCTATCGGTACTTTTGGCCATGTTAGGCCCACTCGGTGCTATTTGTGGGTACTCTATCGGTACTTTTGGCCATCTTAGGCCCATTCGGTGCTATTTGGGGGTACTCTATCGGTACTTTTGGCCAACTTAGGCCAACTGGGTGCTATTTGTGGGTACTCTATCGGTACTTTTGGCCAACTTAGGCCAACTCAGTGCTTCTTGTGGGTGCTCTATCGGTACTTTTGGCCAACTTAGGCCAACTGGGTGCTATTTGTGGGTACTCTATCGGTACTTTTGGCCAACTTAGGCCAACTCAGTGCTTCTTGTGGGTACTCTATCGGTACTTTTGGCCAACTTAGGCCCATTCGGTGCTATTTGTGGGTACTCTATCGGTACTTTTGGCCAACTTAGGCCAACTCAGTGCTACTTGTGGGTACTCTATCGGTACTTTTGGCCAACTTAGGCCAATTGGGTGCTCTTTGTGGGTGCTCTATCGGTACTTTGGGACATATTATGTCCTTCGGGTGAACCTTCTCGATACCTCATGGGTACTTGTGGCCAACTTAGGAAAATTCAGTGCAACCTATGGGCCTTTGGAAATTGTTCCAACACTTTGGACTTAGAAAATTTTCTGGACTTAGAAAATTTTTTGGACTTAGAAAAATTTTCAACTTCTGTATCTTCTTCATCATGTTCCATTTTGTGGGACTTAGAAAATTTTCTGGACTTAGAAAATTTTTTGGACTTAGGAAATTTTTCAACACTTGTAAAATTTTTGTTCCTTCTTTGAAGAAGAATACTTTCCACTATTAGCTTCTTTCTCTTTTTCTTCTTAGTTGTCTTCTTATTTTCGGTCCGAGAGCGCCGACACTTGTAAAATTATCTAAGTCCGAAGACTTTTGGAATGAACCAAAAGTCAACGAACACAATACATCAACCCTATCAACATCAAGTGGCAACCCGAAGGAAGCGCAGCGGCCAGCCCATGTACAACGCGAAGTTGTAGCATGCAACCAACCAACCGCTAACCTCCAACGGCACTCAATGTATTCGTTACACATGGGCGCACCTGCACCACACTGTCGTGACCATCCAACGAGCCGTCGGTTCGGTCGTGTGTTACAAGCACCCCATCACATAGGCATAGAGTCACCACACAGTGTTCTTCAACACTCTCGTCACATGGTGCAAGTCACGGTACGCACCACCAATGTGCACTGGTTGGCCAATTCCAGCACACACGGGGCGCGCACGCGCAAGCACTAACCACCAAGCATGGGTCGCCTGAGAGGATCGATGCGAACGCATCTCTACAACTTGAAGCTCCCAGCCTGTAGTCCCGTCGTTTGCGGGCGGTCGTAGGTGTCGAAACTAGTGATATCCACAGTCGGCAAGCTCGTCCACCGGTGTTCCCAACATGTATGGTACTAACACGTGCAGCGCGAACCCGCCCTTTGCGGCCTAGTAGTAAGCGGGGATGAGACGCCAGTGTGCCAATGGACAGCACGGACGGTTCTCGGAGGGTTGTTAGGCCCGCTAGCTTACGACCACCTAATGGGTATAAGAAGCGCTATCAGCTCGGATTGGATACGACCTTAGAGGCGTTCAGGCATAATCCAGCGGACGTAGCGTCATACCATAGTCCGTTCGAACTAGTATTGAGCCAGTGGTCCGTACCTGTGGTTCCTCTCGTACTGCACAGGAATTCCGTTAAGATAGCGACAAACAATGCACACCAGTAGGGTAAAACTAACCTGTCTCACGACGGTCTAAACCCAGCTCACGTTCCCTTGAAAGGGTGAACAATCCTACGCTTGGTAAATTTTGCTTTACAATGATAGGAAGAGCCGACATCGAAGGATCAAAAAGCCACGTCGCTATGAACGCTTGGCGGCCACAAGCCAGTTATCCCTGTGTGCGTAGCTGTCAAGCCAGCAGTTTAGACGTGCTTTGTGTCGCTCCGTATTTTTTGCAAAAATATTGTGCAAAAGTGCTTATAAATAGCGGAACAATAGTCGAAAAGGGCGAATTGAGTGTCATTCTTAGCGAATATTGAAAAAGGAAATCGTTTTACTTCAATTTACTGCGCTCAAACTCAGTTTAAAGTGTCCCCATACACTTTGTATGGGGAACTTCAGTGGCGAATAAATATCGAAATACCGTGTTAGAACATTGGAAAAGTGGTAAAACACATGCTAGGGAGCATAAACTATCGTTTTCCAGCGACGTAAAGTGCTTTTAAAAAGAGATAAACAGTAAAAACTCGACGTGAAAGTGCGTGCAACAGCGTGGTACGGTGGCGTCAGGTGTGTCGTCGCGTGTGTTTGTGTCATCAACAACACCACGAAGCGTTTTCGAGCAGTGAGGACAACAACCCAACGTAAAAGCTCCCTTTTTATGACGACAGCGCCACCCGTGGCGGGTTCCGCAACTTCCAGCGAAGACAGCAACCACCTTCTCTTCGACGTCTGCAGCGCCACCAGTGACCGGTAGCGGTAGCGCTTAGCCGGGACACCAGCGTTACGAAGCGTTACGGTGCTATAAAACTCGATGCGAATTGCATACCTTTCCGGCGCTTAGCGGTCAGAGAGTGAGAACGCGCAGCCGGAGACCGGGAACGCTTAGCAGGAGACCGGGAACGGTTCTTTGGCTCCGAATTCTTCCCCGGGAACGCCAAAACGAGAGACTTCAACGCGTCAGCAGGCGACGAACCCGTTTTTTGGTGTTTTCTTGAATCTCTTGCGGAATTTATTAAAAATTCTTATTCTTGCGGTTTTCTCTTGCGAAATTGTTTTTAATAAAGAAAAAAGTGGGAGTTTTTTTTATTCTTGCGATCCGCGGACGGGAAATCTGCCAAAGGGGCTCTAGCGACGGACGGTCGTTACCTTGGCAGATGTTGAAGGGAATATTCCCTTGTTCCGTCTGAACGATTCGTGCAGGCGGTTTTTTGTGAAAGGAGCGGAGAATGGAGGGGCGGGTGCTTCGTTCCGGGGTGCGGTCGTCGTCCACGCCTCGGAAGCGGTCCGATACCCCTTCCCCTTTACCGGAGACACCACGGCCGGCCGGACCAACGGTGGCGGTTCCGTCCGAGGCTGATAATTCCGAGGAGGAGGACGATGCGGAATTTTCCGACGCCTCTCTTCTCGAGCAGACGGTGGTGCCGCCAGTGGTAGCGGCAGGGGAGATGTCTTCAACCGTGGCTCCCCACGACGATGGCGAAGCGTCGGTGCTGGCTTTCCAGCACAAGATGCTGGAGAACTTCGCCAAACAGATCGAGTCGCTGACGGAAGAGCTGCGACTTAGCCGGGAACGTGAAGTGGCCCTGAAGTGTACGCTGGAAGCGCTTCAAGAGGGCATGCGTTCCTTGACGGCGCTTCATTCCTCGGCACAGCCTGTTGGTCAGGGCAGTGCCAGGACAAAACGCAGCCGGCAGCAGCGCAACCGTGCGAAGAAAGCTTCGCAACTGCAGCAGCAGCAGCAGCAGCAGCAGCAGCAGCAGCGGCAGCAGCAGCAGCAGCGGCAGCAGCAACAACAACAGCGGCAGCAGCAGCAGCAGCAGCAGCAGCAGCAGCGCAGCCAGCCACAGCCGCAGCGACGGACGGTCGCAGTGTCGGCTAATGGCCAGCAGCAGCAGCAGCAGCAGCAACCGCAACGTCAGCAGCAGCGGCAACAGCAGCAGATGTCCTGGGCTACGGTCGTGAGCGGTCGGAAGAGCCGATCGCAACGTTCGACTCAGCAGCAGCAGCAACCGCAGCAGGTGGGCCAGCCGTACCGGCCACCTCAGATGCGCCAGCAGCAGCAGCAGAGTCAGCAGCAACAACATCAGCAGCATCGTGCCCAGTCTAAGGGGCGTCCTCCGCGTCCTGACCGCATTGCGGTGGTCCCAGGTTCGGACAAAACCTGGACAGAGATGTACGTGAAGCTGCGTACGTCTCAGGAGCTGCAGGACGTCAGGGCGGACATCGGCATGGGGCGCCGGACCGTGCAAGGTCATCTGCTTGTACCGTTGCGGAAGAACGTCGATAGCGCGGAGCTGGCTCGCCGGATCCAGCTAGCGCTAGGTGAGGACGGCGAGGCACGAGTGGTGACGGAGATGGGTGAGCTTCTCATCACCAACGTCGACTCTCTGGCCCAAGAGAGTGACGTGAAGCTTGCCATTGAGGAGAAGTTGGGAGCAGCGGCTGGCATCACTCACGTCGAGCTTTGGGAGCTCCGTGATGGCACCAAGCGAGCGCGAGTTCGACTTCCACTGGCCAAGGCACGGAGTCTCATTGGTCAGAAGCTGACACTCTGCCAATGTGTCAGCGGGATCCGTGAAGTGCCGAAGAAGCCGCTCGACCGTCAGCGTTGCTTCCGTTGCCTGCTGATGGGGCACCTGGCGCGGGACTGCCGCTCTTCAACTGACCGGACGGGTCAGTGTTTGCAGTGTGGCGAGGTAGGCCACCGCGTTAGTCAGTGCACGTCGGCAGCTAAGTGCATTGTCTGTCAGGGGCCCCATCGAGTGGGCCACTCATCGTGCCGACAAGGTCAACAGTGTCGGGTGTAGTGAGGGTGATGCAGGTCAACCTGGGTGGTGGACGCACTGCCCAGGATCTGGCCCTGCAAACAGCCCGCACGAAGCGGGTCGACGTGCTGCTGCTGTCAGAGGTGTATCGACCTCCAGAGGGCAGCGGTAACTGGACGGTGGATTCGACGGGGAGAGCAGCTGTGGTGGCAACCGGCCACCTTCCAATCCAGCGGGTCTGGCGCTGTGCCATGCCCGGGTTGGCTGCTGCGCAGATTGGAGGGGTGGTCTTCATCAGCTGTTACGCCCCTCCACGTCTCAACGCCGGCGAGTTCGAGCAACTTCTGGAGGCGGTGGAGTTGGAGGCCCAACCCCACCCTCGCATCGTTTTGGCAGGCGATTTCAACGCCTGGAATGAGGAGTGGGGTAGCCAACGTACCACCCGGCGCGGTGAAGAGCTGCTGGACACAATTCGGCAGCTTGGGCTTGTGATCCTGAACCAAGGATCGGTCCCGACGTTCGTGGGCAACGGAGTCGCCACTCCCAGTGTCGTGGATGTGTCTTTCGCGAGCGCATCCATTGCTCGTCCAGACACTTGGGAGGTGGCAGTGAACACCACTTCGTGCCACTATACGGCGTCGGACCACCGGTACATTTTCTTCACCGTGGGGCCTCCAACTCTCGACCAGCAGCAGCGACGACAACAGCAGCAGCACCAGCAGCAGCAGCACCAACAGCAGCAGCACCTGCAGCAGCAGCATCGTCACCTGAACGGGAGGCAGCAGCGACAACAGCAGCAGCATCGCCAGCGGGGACAGGGGTCCTCTTCGTCGTCTACCACGTTTCGGCACGCTGGCCGTAGATGGAAGACGACGCAGTTTTCGGTGGAGGCATTCGCAGCCGCACTCCAGACGGCCGGTTTTCCGGAACGAGCCGTCAGCCAGGAGGGGATGGTCGACGCCATGCTAGATGCATGCGACGACACGATGGAGCGCGTCACCATGTCGCATCGTGACCCCCATCGAGACCTCTTCTGGTGGACTCCGGAGATCTTGCGTCTTCGGGAGGAGTGTGCGGCCGTGCACGAGCAGATGCTTCATACCACCGACCTGCAGGAGCGCAGCATCGTGGCTGCACATCATCGGTCGGCGAGGAGAGCCGTCGAGAAGGCTGTCCGGGCCAGCAAGCGAGCGCAGCTCGATGAGCTGATTCAACAGGCGGAAACCAACGAGTTTGGGGCCGGTTATCGGGTGGTCATGTCTCGTCTTCGTGGCTGCTTCGTGCCACCTGAGACTGACCGTGTCGTGTTGGAGCGGATAGCCAACGATCTGTTCCCGACACATCCGCCTGTTGACTGGCCGGACGCTGAATCATCGAGCGTCGAAACCGAGGAGCGGAGTTCTTCGTTGACCCCTGTCACCGTGGGCGAGCTGTTGTCCATCGTGGGATCGATGGCGAACCGGAAAGCGCCTGGACTGGACGGTATCCCCAACGCGGCGGTTAAGACGGCCATTAGGAAGTACCCGGAGGTTTTCGTCCGTTTGTACCAGGACTGCCTGGACCGGGGTGCGTTTCCAGCGCCCTGGAAGAGGCAACGACTGGTACTGCTGCCAAAGCCTGGCAAGCCTCCCGGGGAAAGCTCCTCTTACCGGCCGCTGTGCATGCTCGACGCGCTCGGCAAGGTGTTGGAGCGCCTAATTCTTAACCGCCTCAACGAGTTCCTGGAGGAACCGGATGCGGAACGGCTGTCGGACGGGCAGTACGGTTTCCGGCGAGGCAGATCCACCATCAGTGCGATCCAGCGCGTGGTCGAAGCGGGCAGGACGGCCATGTCCTTTCGCCGCACCAACGCCCGAGACAAGCGCTGCCTGATGGTGGTGGCACTTGATATCCGCAACGCCTTTAACTCTGCGCCCTGGCAAGCCATCGCCAACGCGCTGAGGGACAAGGGGGTACCGTCATCGCTGCAGCAGATACTGAGGAGCTATTTCGAGGACCGGCGGCTGGTTATCGACACCAGCGAGGGCCCTGTCGAGCGGAACATCAGTGCGGGCGTTCCACAGGGTTCCATTTTGGGACCCACGCTTTGGAACGTGCTGTACGACGGGGTCCTGGGTGTCCAGTTGCCTGAGGGGGCCGAGGTTATTGGCTACGCTGATGACCTTGTCGTCTTGGTCCCCGCAACGACACCCCAAGCCGCTTCCTCGACTGCTGAACGAGCCATCGCGGTAATCATGGACTGGCTGGACCGGAACCGTCTCTCGTTGGCGCCAGAGAAGACGGAAATGACGCTCATCTCCAC
>NW_026045156.1:217500-220000 GCF_943734845.2 Anopheles funestus
CAGTTACACACCGTCCCTACGTGCTGAGCTTCTCCCGTTTCGCTCGCAGCTACTCAGGGAATCCCGGTTGGTTTCTTCTCCTCCCCTTATTAATATGCTTAAATTCTGGGGGTTGTCTCACATCACTTGAGGCCTACAACAAAATCAGTCACATTCCATTCGTTTCGAACCCGGGGCATAGCGAACCGATATATACGCAACAACACTTCACACACACACACACACGGATTGGGCAATTTACGGTCATTTTTGAATCAACGATGGCCCCCCCGAGCACGTTGTCCGAATATCACTCCAATAAGGACAACGAGTTCCGCTCGGCATCGTTTTGATTCGATCTCTCAACAACAACTCTCGGTCGACTTGGTCGACTTGGACCCACGATGTCTCCCCCCGAGCATGTCGAGCCAACTGCACCACTATTGTATTGGACAACATGTTCCCCTCGGGCATCGATGGGTTAATCATGCACCACTATTATAAAACCCTTTGACGTTTTCCCCCAAGCACGTTGATCCAGTATTACGACGGATACGGTCAACGAATTCTTGGACATCAAAGAGGTTTTCGATTGAATTTCCCCATGTTTCACAACGTACTCTTAGCGGTATCCTACGATACGTCTCACTCTATTTGTGTGTGTGCGCGTTTACGTGCGTGCGATTTATGCGGTTCACCCCTTTACTTTCAGCGCCCTGCGGTCCCAACAAAGGTCCCGAGCACGCCATTATGCACAGTGTGGAAGCGTGTTTCCCCCACGACACTAGACGGGCTGCTCGCCATAGTGTTCTATTGTGGCACGCTCCACCCTGAAGTTTGGTTTGTTGTATATCAAGGAATTGATAGGCACTCAAGAATGTGTGCATCGGCCGGGTTTAATCGTCCGACGCGCAATATGCGTTCAACTTATCGGTGTTCATGTGTCCTGCAGTTCACATTGTGACGCGCATTTAGCTGCGGTCTTCATCGATCCATGAGCCGAGTGATCCCCTGCCTAGGGTTTTATAGTAAGGTTCCCAATGTAACACAATCCCGGTGGTACGTCCAAAGACTAACTTTCTGACTAAGTTGTCTTTATTACCCAATAGTCCCAGGCCTTGTGACTTGTGGCTCATGTCTACGCCCATGGCCACCATTCGCTAAGATAGTTTTGAAGTCACTTTGAAGGCCCAGGAACAACTCTCTTAGCACATCGGTTAACCTGACGCCGCAGTCAACTCATGTGCTTGGATCGGATCGAGCTATTGAGTATTGGGCCTGCATACTCGCTCATCCGTATCCTTTGCGTACCGCCCCATGGCCCTTGTATGTCTGCACCACAGTTCCTGTTCGTTCCGTGCCTATGGCCGGATACGTATTGCACATCGGTTAACCTGACGCCGCAGTCAACTCATGTGCTTGGATCGGATCGAGCTATTGAGTATTGGGCCTGCATACTCGCTCATCCGTATCCTTTGCGTACCGCCCCATGGCCCTTGTATGTCTGCACCACAGTTCCTGTTCGTTCCGTGCCTATGGCCGGATACGTATTGCACATCGGTATACCTGTCGCTACTCAGGCAACTCGTGTGCGTGGATTGGATCGAGAACATGGTGTGTGCCCCATGTTATAATTGATAGTCCATATCCACTTTATAGGTTAAAGTCATAAGTTGTGATTGCACAACCATTCTTCATAAGAGTTTAATCACTCTTCAACTAACTTTCGTTCTGGTGTCTTGGTATCAAATCGCGTAAGACACAAGATTCTACTGGCCAAATAGAATCTAGCACATTGGTTAACCTGGCGCCGCAGTCAACTCATGTGCTTGGATCGGATCGAGCTATTGAGTATTGGGCCTGCATACTCGCTCATCCGTATCCTTTGCGTACCGCCCCATGGCCCCGTCCTTAGAGTTAATGACTAGTAGGCTTAACTCTTTGTATGTCTGCACCACAGTTCCCGTTCGTTCCGTGCCGTGGCCGGATACGTATTGCACATCGGTATACCTGTCGCTACTCAGGCAACTCGTGTGCGTGGATTGGATCGAGCTCATGGGGTGTGTAGAGATTCCATGTTATAATTGCAAGTCCATATCCACTTTATAGGTTAAAGTCATAAGTTGTGATTGCACAACCATACTTCATAAGAGTTTAATAACTCTTCAACTAACTTTCGTTCTGGTGTCTTGGTATCAAATCGCATAAGACACAAGATTCTACTGGCCAAATAGAATCTAGCACATTGGTTAACCTGGCGCCGCAGTCAACTCATGTGCTTGGATCGGATCGAGCTATTGAGTATTGGGCCTGCATACTCGCTCATCCGTATCCTTTGCGTACCGCCCCATGGCCCCGTCCTTAGAGTTAATGACTAATAGGCTTAACTCTTTGTATGTCTGCACCACAGTTCCCGTTCGTTCCGTGCCGTGGCCGGATACGTATTGCACAACAGTAGATACCATCACCTGACGTATCTAACACACCACTATTGTAACTCGTCGTCGAAGGACCTTTCAAG
>NW_026045156.1:222500-245000 GCF_943734845.2 Anopheles funestus
GTAGTCCTCTACACTACCATCAATAGTTGATAGGGCAGACATTTGAAAGATCTGTCGTCAGTCGACAAGCGACCATACGATCTGCGTCCTTATCCAGACTTCAACTCAAGCCGCCCGGAGGCGATTGGTTTAACTAATAAGTGCACCAGTTCAGCTACCCGCGAGGGCAACAGTCCCGGCATGTTGCATGTATTAGCTCTGGATTTTCCACAGTTATCCAAGTAACTAGTGGTAGGATGATCTTGTGAATTATAGCTGTTATACTGAGCCTTATGCGGTTTCACATTCATTTATGTTTGTACTTAGACATGCATGGCTTAACCTTTGAGACAAGCGTATATTACTGGTAGGATCAACCAGAATTCGTTCCACTACAGACACACACTCGCTTAGTGGGAAATAAATTTCCACACAACTCTCTCTCTCTAGAACCATATGGAATGGCTCTTTGGTGTTGGGTAAGGCACCAATTTGTTGGGGTGTAACGGTCACCACCAACTTTAAGTTTGTTAGGGCACAACGGAAACCACTAACTAAACTTTAGGAAACTAAATTTCCTCACACATTATCTCTCACCATATTAGCACTAGGTGCTATCCACGATTGTACAACGTTTCAACTCTTGAATCGACCGTAGGGCCGCGGAATTGCTTCCGGGCCCCTATTCTCGCTATTAATTGTTCATCTCTTTCAATACATCGAGTTCGTTCCATTGGGTAGTTCGCATGGCGAACGTTTTGATGCAGCCCCCTGGGGGACCACGGCACTTTACACCGGGTATGGTGTATGCGCAACCTACAGATAACAATAAACCCCTTATGCGTGTGTAAACCGATGTTGGGCTGCTCAACATCTTTCATGGTTACATCACTTGCACCAGAACCCACGGTGCCGATTTGGTAATATGTTGTACATTTACTCTCAAGATGTACGCTTCGGCCCCTTATTCAGGGGCTCAAGCTATTACCAGCAAGAACAATCCTCATCCAGACTTGAACTCGAAACACCCGCAGGCGAACGGTTTAACTAATAAGTGCACCAGTCTTGAATCCATGCGTCGGTGGAAACAATGCCGGCGTGTTGCATGTATTAGCTCTGAACTTAGCGAGTGATTGCCTTGCAGCTGTCATACTGAGCGTAGAGCGTGATTATCGCTCACTTGAACCATGTTGAATGGCTCTTTGGTGTAGGGTAAGGCACCAATTTGTTGGGGCGTAACGGTCACCACCAACTTAAGACTTGCTTATAGGTATTTCAACGTTTTCAACTCTTTAATCGACCGTGTTTCATTATCATCTCTTCTTCTTATTAAATGCATCGAGTTCGTTCCATTGGGTAGTTCGCGTGGCGAACGGTTTGATGCAGCCCCCCGGGGGGGACCACGGCACTTTACACCGGGCATGGTGTATGCGCAACCTACAGATCACCAATATATTTGTGATCGATAATGCACACTTCTTACACGACTGACCAGTCGACAGCGCTGCCTTCCTATTATGCGTGTGTAAACCGATGTTGGGCTGCTCAACATCTTTCACGGTTACATCACTTGCACCCGAACCCATGGTGCCGATTTGGTAATATGTTGTACATGGTCTCAAGATGTACGCTTCGACCCCTTATTCAGGGGCTCAAGCTATTACCAGCAAGATCAATCCTCATCCAGACTTGAACTCGAAACACCCGGAGGCGAACGGTTTAACTAATAAGTGCACCAGTCTTGAATCCATGCGTCGGTGGAAACAATGCCGGCATGTTGCATGTATTAGCTCTGAACATAGCGAGTGATTGCCTTGTAGCTGTCGAACTGAGCGTAGAATGTGATTATCGCTCACTTGAAAGGGTCAAGCCCTTTCGAGTCGTCCGGTTTTTACGCCAGACGACTCGGTTCACCATCTTTCGGGAAGGGACCGTCTCGGTCGCAAGCTGCTCCGGTCCCCAAACAACCTGCGACAAATGATAGGAAATGCCGACATCAATACGTGTTCAGTTTGGTTTATCGCTCATAGGTCTTTTTGACCATCGATCCCTGATTATAACTCTCAATTAAACAGTCAGGAGAGTAAGGCATGCCCATCGATATCTCATCGACAGGCGATACCGCAAGAACGGCCAACGACACATCAGGTGATCGATTATTGCTACGACTTTTGCTTAATCGTTTCCACTCCTTAGAGAAAGAAACCCCCGGGGACCGTCTCGGTCGCAAGCTGCTCCGGTCCCTAAACAACCTGCGACAAATGATAGGAAATGCCGACATCAATACGTGTTCAGTTTGGTTTATCGCTCATTGGTCTGTTTGACCATCGATCCCTGATTAAACTCTCAGTAATCCAGTCGGGAGAGTAAGGCATGCCCATCGATATCTCATCGACAGGCGATACCGCTTGAACGGCCAACGACACATCAGAGGATCGTATCTTGCTACAACTTTTGCTTAATCGTTTCTTCTCCTTGGAGAAAGAAACCCCCGGGGACCGTCTCGGCCGCAAGCTGCTCCGGTCCCTAAACAACCTGCGGCATCAAATGATAGGAAAAGCCGACATCAATACGTGTTCAGTTTGGTTTATCGCTCATAGGTCTGTTTGACCATCGATCCCTGATTAATACTCTCAATTAGAAGGTCGGTAGAGTAAGGCATGCCCATCGATATCTCATCGACAGGCGATACCGCATGAACGGCCAACGACACATCAGAGGATCGTATCTTGCTACAACTCTTGCTTAATGTGCTTAATCGTTTCCACTCCTTAGAGAAAGAAACCCCCGGGGACCGTCTCGGCCGCAAGCTGCTCCGGTCCCTAAACAACCTGCGGCATCAAATGATAGGAAAAGCCGACATCAATACGTGTTCAGTTTGGTTTATCGCTCATAGGTCTGTTTGACCATCGATCCTAGAATTCAACTTTCGAGTAAGGCATGCCCGTCGATATCTCATCGATAGGCGATACCGGTAGAACGGCCAACGACACACATCTAGGATCGCATTTACTCTTCCTTGGATGGATAACCAATACCCTAGGACCGTTTCATCGCGAGCTGCTCCGGTCCTCAAACAACTCGCGAACCACCGATAGGATGATATTAGGAATGGCCGACTTTCATCCTTTAACTCTCAGTTCTGCTTACCAAAACATAGGTACTTGGACCTTAAAGACCACTATATGTTCCCCGATCGGGGGCAATCGGAACGTCTATCCATCATCAACATCGTTTCACTCATTCCGAACCACCAAATTGGACAGACAGTACCATATTCACCAACCGATTGCTTCAACTTCGCAAACTGTATGGTAAGTTCTACTAATTTCACATCTTACCATCGACTAATAGGGCATAAATCCACTTGGAAATCACTTTTCCTTGGTCCTCGGACCTTCTACGACAACGTCCAACAAATATCCGAAGTCGTTTCCCAACTTAGACCAAGCATTTCGTATCTTTACTTCTAATCGATTTTTTCTCGCATAATTGACGATCAAAATCTAAAAACCACATTTTGAGCCAGAAGCAGTCGTCCGATCGTCCTGGGGGTAGTCTCAATCGATTTAGAAGGGTCCAATTCATAAAGATACATACTCAGTCAAAATCATGCTTCTGGCTCACCTACCCCCTATATAGTAAACGAAAGCGTACAGGCGTGGAAAACGTGCCATTTTTCTCCATCACGGACTTTTTTTTTCTCGTTGCACCGACTCTAGTAAAAAAGTGAAATTTTTTACTAGTTACCAACTTTTGCAAATTATCATCGGATATCACTTTTTATGGTCTATAGTAAGTTCTTATCACGTTTTAGTAGTTTTTGAAAAAAAAATTTTTTTGAACTTTTCAAAATTTTTCAAAACAAAGTTTTTGTAGGCGGTTTTGTGTATGGAGGGTTACTAGTCTCGGGGTCACTGTTTGACCAAAAAACCACTATATATCATTCGAAAGGTAATTTCAAGGGCTACAAAAAATTGTTCTACGGCACCCCCCTCCGACGTCTAGTATTCGAGTTATTGGCCAAAAACCATCACTTGAGCGATTTTTCGTTCAGGGTACCCGACTCTAGTAAAAAAGTGAAATTTTTCTCGATTGACCAAGTGTTGCAAATGACCATCGGATTTCACTTTTTATGGTCTATAGTGAGTTCTGATCACGATTTGGTACTTTTTGAAAAAATTTTTTTGACGCACTTTTCAAAATTTTGCAAAACCAAAACTTTTTAGGCGGTTTTGTGTATGGAGGGTTACTAGTCTCGGGGTCACTGTTTGACCAAAAAACCACTATATATCATTCGAAAGGTAATTTCAAGGGCTACAAAAAATTGTTCTACGGCACCCCCCTCCGACGTCTAGTATTCGAGTTATTGACCAAAAACCGCAACTATAGCGGTTTTTCGTACAGGGTACCCGACTCTAGTAAAATGATGCGATTTTTACTAGTCTAGGAACTTTTTGGTCAAAAAATCAAGTATATGTCATTCGATAGATAATTTCAAGGGCTACCAAAAATTGTTCCACGACACCCCCCTGCGACGTCTAGTATTCGAGTTATTAGCCAAAAACCGCAATTATAGCGGTTTTTCGTCCAGGGTACCCGACTCTAGTAAAATGATGCGATTTTTACTAGTCTAGGGAACTTTTTGGCCAAAAATCAAGTATATGTCAATCGATAGATAATTTCAAGGGCTACCAAAAATTGTTCCACGACACCCCCCTGCGACGTCTAGTATTCGAGTTATTAGCCAAAAACCGCAACTATAGCGGTTTTTCGTACAGGGTACCCGACTCTAGTAAAATGATGCGATTTTTACTAGTCTAGGAACTTTTTGGTCAAAAAATCAAGTATATGTCATTCGATAGATAATTTCAAGGGCTACCAAAAATTGTTCCACGACACCCCCCTGCGACGTCTAGTATTCGAGTTATGGGCCAAAAACCATTCATACTTGAGCATTTTGCTCATTTTGCCTGTACGGGTACCGGGGACTAGTAAAATCAGGCCAATTTTACTAGAGTGGGGGTACTTTTTGGTCAAAAAAACAACTTTTGCTCGTTCGATAGGGAATCGATAGGGCAACAAAAAATCGTTCTACGACCCCCCCTTCCGATGTCTAGTATTCGAGTTATGGGCCAAAAACTGTTTATAGTTAATTTTTCACTCGATTTTTCACCAAGTATCGCACATTACTCCGGTTCTATACATTAGATCGTCAATCTTTAAGATTTTATGGGTAGTTCCAACTGTTTGCTACATTTCATCCATACATCACGAACCGATTCAATGTCTGTGGTAGAAGTTATTAGAGGAATAAAAAAATTTACCCTTGGCTTTGGACCGTACAAGTTTACCCATTTTTGGCCCGTATTTGCCCCATAGCTCCGCCGGTATCCAAGATATCGCCACACTTTCTTCTGGCCATGGCTAGATGGCACTTGTGGCTAGATTTCTTCCATGCACCACTAATCGCTACCATGTCTGTGGCCGGAGCTATTCACGAAAGCGCCTCGCGCACTTGGTCGGATTTTTGGTCCAACTTCACCATTTTTGGCCCATATTTGCACCATAGCTCCGCCGGTATCCAATATATGGCCACACTTTCTTCTGGCCATGGGTAGATGGCACTTGTGGCTAGATTTCTTCCATGCACCACTAATCGCTACCATGTCTGTGGCCGGAGCTATTCGACGAACAACCATCGCATTTACCTAGGTACTTTTTCGGATTTTTGGTCCAACTTGCACCATTTTTGGCCCATATTTGCCCCATAGCTCCGCCGGTATCCAAGATATGGCCACACTTTCTTCTGGCCATGGGTAGATGGCACTTGTGGCTAGATTTCTTCCATGCACCACTAATCGCTACCATGTCTGTGGCCGGAGCTATTCACGAAAGCGCCTCGCGCACTTGGTCGGATTGTTGGTCCAACTTGCACCATTTTTGGCCCATATTTGCCCCATAGCTCCGCCGGTATCCAAGATATCGCCACACTTTCTTCTGGCCATGGCTAGATGGCACTTGTGGCTAGATTTCTTCCATGCACCACTAATCGCTACCATGTCTGTGGCCGGAGCTATTCACGAAAGCGCCTCGCGCACTTGGTCGGATTTTTGGTCCAACTTCACCATTTTTGGCCCATATTTGCACCATAGCTCCGCCGGTATCCAATATATGGCCACACTTTCTTCTGGCCATGGGTAGATGGCACTTGTGGCTAGATTTCTTCCATGCACCACTAATCGCTACCATGTCTGTGGCCGGAGCTATTCGACGAACAACCATCGCATTTACCTAGGTACTTTTTCGGATTTTTGGTCCAACTTGCACCATTTTTGGCCCGTATTTGCACCATAGCTCCGCCGGTATCCAAGATATGGCCACACTTTCTTCTGGCCATGGCTAGATGGCACTTGTGGCTAGATTTCTTCCATGCACCACTAATCGCTACCATGTCTGTGGCCGGAGCTATTCGACGAACAACCATCGCATTTACCTAGGTACTTTTTCGGATTTTTGGTCCAACTTGCACCATTTTTGGCCCATATTTGCCCCATAGCTCCGCCGGTATCCAAGATATCGCCACACTTTCTTCTGGCCATGGCTAGATGGCACTTGTGGCTAGATTTCTTCCATGCACCACTAATCGCTACCATGTCTGTGGCCGGAGCTATTCACGAAAGCGCCTCGCGCACTTGGTCGGATTTTTGGTCCAACTTCACCATTTTTGGCCCATATTTGCACCATAGCTCCGCCGGTATCCAAGATATGGCCACACTTTCTTCTGGCCATGGGTAGATGGCACTTGTGGCTAGATTTCTTCCATGCACCACTAATCGCTACCATGTCTGTGGCCGGAGCTATTCGACGAACAACCATCGCATTTACCTAGGTACTTTTTCGGATTTTTGGTCCAACTTGCACCATTTTTGGCCCATATTTGCCCCATAGCTCCGCCGGTATCCAAGATATGGCCACACTTTCTTCTGGCCATGGGTAGATGGCACTTGTGGCTAGATTTCTTCCATGCACCACTAATCGCTACCATGTCTGTGGCCGGAGCTATTCGACGAACAACCATCGCATTCACCTTCTCGTTGCACTTCTTCGGGAATTTGGTGCAACCAAGTTTTCACTATAACTTGGTCATTTTCCGTCCATCGGACATGCGGTTTTGGGTGTCGATACTTGACACCGCGCGCTACAATATGTTCCTCCACGACCATGTGGTCCGATGCTTCCAACAGGAGCTATTCGAGGAGTACCGATTTTTCACCATTAAAAATGCTCGTTTTTGCACCAACTTTTGCCTATAACTCAGGCTGTATCGATCGGATCTTCAATCTTGAAAAAGTTTTGGTTAGGTGGCATCAAATGCTACATTTCGTTCTTCCACGTCAACTTTGTCCGATGTCTAGCAAAAAAGTTATTCGCGAACCAAGTCCAGAACCCATGCAATGGCTGCCCACATTGCATACATCACGGCGGTTAACTCTCGTTACTCTATACCGAGGACTTGGTACTTTTTCAGGCATTCGTTGCTACTTCTCGGTTCATGATATTCGTTTACGGTCTTCACTAGGGCATTTGGTGCTCCTTATCGGTTCATGATATTCGTTTACGGTCTTCACTAGGGCATTTGGTGCTCCTTATCGGTTCATGATATTCGTTTACGGTCTTCACTAGGGCATTTGGTGCTCCTTATCGGTTCATGATATTCGTTTACGGTCTTCACTAGGGCATTTGGTAATGGGCTTCCCACTTTCTACTGATCGATCCATACTCACTTGCGTGCACCTAGCCTAGGAAGGTTTCCTATGGCTTCCCATCTTTCTACTGATCGATCCATACTCACTTGCGTGCACCTAGCCTAGGAAGGTTTCCTATGGCTTCCCATCTTTCTACTGATCGATCCATACTCACTTGCGTGCACCTAGCCTAGGAAGGTTTCCTATGGCTTCCCATCTTTCTACTGATCGATCCATACTCACTTGCGTGCACCTAGCCTAGGAAGGTTTCCTTGGGCTTCCCATCTTTCTACTGATCGATCCATACTCACTTGCGTGCACCTAGCCTAGGAAGGTTTCCTATGGCTTCCCATCTTTCTACTGATCGATCCATACTCACTTGCGTGCACCTAGCCTAGGAAGGTTTCCTATGGCTTCCCATCTTTCTACTGATCGATCCATACTCACTTGCGTGCACCTAGCCTAGGAAGGTTTCCTATGGCTTCCCATCTTTCTACTGATCGATCCATACTCACTTGCGTGCACCTAGCCTAGGAAGGTTTCCTTGGGCTTCCCATCTTTCTACTGATCGATCCATACTCACTTGCGTGCACCTAGCCTAGGAAGGTTTCCTATGGCTTCCCATCTTTCTACTGATCGATCCATACTCACTTGCGTGCACCTAGCCTAGGAAGGTTTCCTTGGGCTTCCCATCTTTCTACTGATCGATCCATACTCACTTGCGTGCACCTAGCCTAGGAAGGTTTCCTATGGCTTCCCATCTTTCTACTGATCGATCCATACTCACTTGCGTGCACCTAGCCTAGGAAGGTTTCCTTGGGCTTCCCATCTTTCTACTGATCGATCCATACTCACTTGCGTGCACCTAGCCTAGGAAGGTTTCCTTGGGCTTCCCATCTTTCTACTGATCGATCCATACTCACTTGCGTGCACCTAGCCTAGGAAGGTTTCCTTGGGCTTCCCATCTTTCTACTGATCGATCCATACTCACTTGCGTGCACCTAGCCTAGGAAGGTTTCCTATGGCTTCCCATCTTTCTACTGATCGATCCATACTCACTTGCGTGCACCTAGCCTAGGAAGGTTTCCTTGGGCTTCCCATCTTTCTACTGATCGATCCATACTCACTTGCGTGCACCTAGCCTAGGAAGGTTTCCTATGGCTTCCCATCTTTCTACTGATCGATCCATACTCACTTGCGTGCACCTAGCCTAGGAAGGTTTCCTTGGGCTTCCCATCTTTCTACTGATCGATCCATACTCACTTGCGTGCACCTAGCCTAGGAAGGTTTCCTATGGCTTCCCATCTTTCTACTGATCGATCCATACTCACTTGCGTGCACCTAGCCTAGGAAGGTTTCCTTGGGCTTCCCATCTTTCTACTGATCGATCCATACTCACTTGCGTGCACCTAGCCTAGGAAGGTTTCCTATGGCTTCCCATCTTTCTACTGATCGATCCATACTCACTTGCGTGCACCTAGCCTAGGAAGGTTTCCTTGGGCTTCCCATCTTTCTACTGATCGATCCATACTCACTTGCGTGCACCTAGCCTAGGAAGGTTTCCTTGGGCTTCCCATCTTTCTACTGATCGATCCATACTCACTTGCGTGCACCTAGCCTAGGAAGGTTTCCTTGGGCTTCCCATCTTTCTACTGATCGATCCATACTCACTTGCGTGCACCTAGCCTAGGAAGGTTTCCTATGGCTTCCCATCTTTCTACTGATCGATCCATACTCACTTGCGTGCACCTAGCCTAGGAAGGTTTCCTTGGGCTTCCCATCTTTCTACTGATCGATCCATACTCACTTGCGTGCACCTAGCCTAGGAAGGTTTCCTATGGCTTCCCATCTTTCTACTGATCGATCCATACTCACTTGCGTGCACCTAGCCTAGGAAGGTTTCCTTGGGCTTCCCATCTTTCTACTGATCGATCCATACTCACTTGCGTGCACCTAGCCTAGGAAGGTTTCCTATGGCTTCCCATCTTTCTACTGATCGATCCATACTCACTTGCGTGCACCTAGCCTAGGAAGGTTTCCTATGGCTTCCCATCTTTCTACTGATCGATCCATACTCACTTGCGTGCACCTAGCCTAGGAAGGTTTCCTATGGCTTCCCATCTTTCTACTGATCGATCCATACTCACTTGCGTGCACCTAGCCTAGGAAGGTTTCCTATGGCTTCCCATCTTTCTACTGATCGATCCATACTCACTTGCGTGCACCTAGCCTAGGAAGGTTTCCTTGGGCTTCCCATCTTTCTACTGATCGATCCATACTCACTTGCGTGCACCTAGCCTAGGAAGGTTTCCTATGGCTTCCCATCTTTCTACTGATCGATCCATACTCACTTGCGTGCACCTAGCCTAGGAAGGTTTCCTTGGGCTTCCCATCTTTCTACTGATCGATCCATACTCACTTGCGTGCACCTAGCCTAGGAAGGTTTCCTATGGCTTCCCATCTTTCTACTGATCGATCCATACTCACTTGCGTGCACCTAGCCTAGGAAGGTTTCCTATGGCTTCCCATCTTTCTACTGATCGATCCATACTCACTTGCGTGCACCTAGCCTAGGAAGGTTTCCTATGGCTTCCCATCTTTCTACTGATCGATCCATACTCACTTGCGTGCACCTAGCCTAGGAAGGTTTCCTATGGCTTCCCATCTTTCTACTGATCGATCCATACTCACTTGCGTGCACCTAGCCTAGGAAGGTTTCCTATGGCTTCCCATCTTTCTACTGATCGATCCATACTCACTTGCGTGCACCTAGCCTAGGAAGGTTTCCTATGGCTTCCCATCTTTCTACTGATCGATCCATACTCACTTGCGTGCACCTAGCCTAGGAAGGTTTCCTTGGGCTTCCCATCTTTCTACTGATCGATCCATACTCACTTGCGTGCACCTAGCCTAGGAAGGTTTCCTATGGCTTCCCATCTTTCTACTGATCGATCCATACTCACTTGCGTGCACCTAGCCTAGGAAGGTTTCCTTGGGCTTCCCATCTTTCTACTGATCGATCCATACTCACTTGCGTGCACCTAGCCTAGGAAGGTTTCCTATGGCTTCCCATCTTTCTACTGATCGATCCATACTCACTTGCGTGCACCTAGCCTAGGAAGGTTTCCTATGGCTTCCCATCTTTCTACTGATCGATCCATACTCACTTGCGTGCACCTAGCCTAGGAAGGTTTCCTATGGCTTCCCATCTTTCTACTGATCGATCCATACTCACTTGCGTGCACCTAGCCTAGGAAGGTTTCCTTGGGCTTCCCATCTTTCTACTGATCGATCCATACTCACTTGCGTGCACCTAGCCTAGGAAGGTTTCCTATGGCTTCCCATCTTTCTACTGATCGATCCATACTCACTTGCGTGCACCTAGCCTAGGAAGGTTTCCTATGGCTTCCCATCTTTCTACTGATCGATCCATACTCACTTGCGTGCACCTAGCCTAGGAAGGTTTCCTATGGCTTCCCATCTTTCTACTGATCGATCCATACTCACTTGCGTGCACCTAGCCTAGGAAGGTTTCCTTGGGCTTCCCATCTTTCTACTGATCGATCCATACTCACTTGCGTGCACCTAGCCTAGGAAGGTTTCCTTGGGCTTCCCATCTTTCTACTGATCGATCCATACTCACTTGCGTGCACCTAGCCTAGGAAGGTTTCCTTGGGCTTCCCATCTTTCTACTGATCGATCCATACTCACTTGCGTGCACCTAGCCTAGGAAGGTTTCCTATGGCTTCCCATCTTTCTACTGATCGATCCATACTCACTTGCGTGCACCTAGCCTAGGAAGGTTTCCTTGGGCTTCCCATCTTTCTACTGATCGATCCATACTCACTTGCGTGCACCTAGCCTAGGAAGGTTTCCTTGGGCTTCCCATCTTTCTACTGATCGATCCATACTCACTTGCGTGCACCTAGCCTAGGAAGGTTTCCTATGGCTTCCCATCTTTCTACTGATCGATCCGTACTCACTTGCGTGCACCTAGCCTAGGAAGGTTTCCTTGGGCTTCCCATCTTTCTACTGATCGATCCATACTCACTTGCGTGCACCTAGCCTAGGAAGGTTTCCTTGGGCTTCCCATCTTTCTACTGATCGATCCATACTCACTTGCGTGCACCTAGCCTAGGAAGGTTTCCTATGGCTTCCCATCTTTCTACTGATCGATCCATACTCACTTGCGTGCACCTAGCCTAGGAAGGTTTCCTATGGCTTCCCATCTTTCTACTGATCGATCCATACTCACTTGCGTGCACCTAGCCTAGGAAGGTTTCCTTGGGCTTCCCATCTTTCTACTGATCGATCCATACTCACTTGCGTGCACCTAGCCTAGGAAGGTTTCCTTGGGCTTCCCATCTTTCTACTGATCGATCCATACTCACTTGCGTGCACCTAGCCTAGGAAGGTTTCCTTGGGCTTCCCATCTTTCTACTGATCGATCCATACTCACTTGCGTGCACCTAGCCTAGGAAGGTTTCCTATGGCTTCCCATCTTTCTACTGATCGATCCATACTCACTTGCGTGCACCTAGCCTAGGAAGGTTTCCTTGGGCTTCCCATCTTTCTACTGATCGATCCATACTCACTTGCGTGCACCTAGCCTAGGAAGGTTTCCTATGGCTTCCCATCTTTCTACTGATCGATCCATACTCACTTGCGTGCACCTAGCCTAGGAAGGTTTCCTTGGGCTTCCCATCTTTCTACTGATCGATCCATACTCACTTGCGTGCACCTAGCCTAGGAAGGTTTCCTATGGCTTCCCATCTTTCTACTGATCGATCCATACTCACTTGCGTGCACCTAGCCTAGGAAGGTTTCCTATGGCTTCCCATCTTTCTACTGATCGATCCATACTCACTTGCGTGCACCTAGCCTAGGAAGGTTTCCTATGGCTTCCCATCTTTCTACTGATCGATCCATACTCACTTGCGTGCACCTAGCCTAGGAAGGTTTCCTATGGCTTCCCATCTTTCTACTGATCGATCCATACTCACTTGCGTGCACCTAGCCTAGGAAGGTTTCCTTGGGCTTCCCATCTTTCTACTGATCGATCCATACTCACTTGCGTGCACCTAGCCTAGGAAGGTTTCCTATGGCTTCCCATCTTTCTACTGATCGATCCATACTCACTTGCGTGCACCTAGCCTAGGAAGGTTTCCTTGGGCTTCCCATCTTTCTACTGATCGATCCATACTCACTTGCGTGCACCTAGCCTAGGAAGGTTTCCTATGGCTTCCCATCTTTCTACTGATCGATCCATACTCACTTGCGTGCACCTAGCCTAGGAAGGTTTCCTATGGCTTCCCATCTTTCTACTGATCGATCCATACTCACTTGCGTGCACCTAGCCTAGGAAGGTTTCCTATGGCTTCCCATCTTTCTACTGATCGATCCATACTCACTTGCGTGCACCTAGCCTAGGAAGGTTTCCTATGGCTTCCCATCTTTCTACTGATCGATCCATACTCACTTGCGTGCACCTAGCCTAGGAAGGTTTCCTATGGCTTCCCATCTTTCTACTGATCGATCCATACTCACTTGCGTGCACCTAGCCTAGGAAGGTTTCCTATGGCTTCCCATCTTTCTACTGATCGATCCATACTCACTTGCGTGCACCTAGCCTAGGAAGGTTTCCTTGGGCTTCCCATCTTTCTACTGATCGATCCATACTCACTTGCGTGCACCTAGCCTAGGAAGGTTTCCTATGGCTTCCCATCTTTCTACTGATCGATCCATACTCACTTGCGTGCACCTAGCCTAGGAAGGTTTCCTTGGGCTTCCCATCTTTCTACTGATCGATCCATACTCACTTGCGTGCACCTAGCCTAGGAAGGTTTCCTATGGCTTCCCATCTTTCTACTGATCGATCCATACTCACTTGCGTGCACCTAGCCTAGGAAGGTTTCCTATGGCTTCCCATCTTTCTACTGATCGATCCATACTCACTTGCGTGCACCTAGCCTAGGAAGGTTTCCTATGGCTTCCCATCTTTCTACTGATCGATCCATACTCACTTGCGTGCACCTAGCCTAGGAAGGTTTCCTTGGGCTTCCCATCTTTCTACTGATCGATCCATACTCACTTGCGTGCACCTAGCCTAGGAAGGTTTCCTATGGCTTCCCATCTTTCTACTGATCGATCCATACTCACTTGCGTGCACCTAGCCTAGGAAGGTTTCCTATGGCTTCCCATCTTTCTACTGATCGATCCATACTCACTTGCGTGCACCTAGCCTAGGAAGGTTTCCTATGGCTTCCCATCTTTCTACTGATCGATCCATACTCACTTGCGTGCACCTAGCCTAGGAAGGTTTCCTTGGGCTTCCCATCTTTCTACTGATCGATCCATACTCACTTGCGTGCACCTAGCCTAGGAAGGTTTCCTTGGGCTTCCCATCTTTCTACTGATCGATCCATACTCACTTGCGTGCACCTAGCCTAGGAAGGTTTCCTTGGGCTTCCCATCTTTCTACTGATCGATCCATACTCACTTGCGTGCACCTAGCCTAGGAAGGTTTCCTATGGCTTCCCATCTTTCTACTGATCGATCCATACTCACTTGCGTGCACCTAGCCTAGGAAGGTTTCCTTGGGCTTCCCATCTTTCTACTGATCGATCCATACTCACTTGCGTGCACCTAGCCTAGGAAGGTTTCCTTGGGCTTCCCATCTTTCTACTGATCGATCCATACTCACTTGCGTGCACCTAGCCTAGGAAGGTTTCCTATGGCTTCCCATCTTTCTACTGATCGATCCGTACTCACTTGCGTGCACCTAGCCTAGGAAGGTTTCCTTGGGCTTCCCATCTTTCTACTGATCGATCCATACTCACTTGCGTGCACCTAGCCTAGGAAGGTTTCCTTGGGCTTCCCATCTTTCTACTGATCGATCCATACTCACTTGCGTGCACCTAGCCTAGGAAGGTTTCCTATGGCTTCCCATCTTTCTACTGATCGATCCATACTCACTTGCGTGCACCTAGCCTAGGAAGGTTTCCTATGGCTTCCCATCTTTCTACTGATCGATCCATACTCACTTGCGTGCACCTAGCCTAGGAAGGTTTCCTTGGGCTTCCCATCTTTCTACTGATCGATCCATACTCACTTGCGTGCACCTAGCCTAGGAAGGTTTCCCTTTGGTACCGACTTCCATCTACGCACTCGATATAACCTAGGTACTTGGTACCGATGATGGTTAACACTCAAGCATTTCTTGCATCCTGCGTGCAAGGTACCAATTTTCACTTCTTAGGTACGTTTATGGGCCCGCATTTATCCAATATCGCTCCGATGGCCTTTCGCATTATTTCATCCGATAGCCCTTGCCAAAAGCTACCAAAAGTTCCTCCACGGCCATGTGCTCCGACGCTTAGTTTAGGAAATATTCGAAAAAGTTCAAAATAGGAAGCATTTTCTTATTGGAAAATCACCTTAAATCGATGGCCATTTTTTGGTCAAAAACTTTAACGTCTTCCCGACTTTGCGGGAATTGCGAATTTTAGGCACCCAGAGAAAATCTTTTACTTTAAGGGGGCGGCCGCGAAGTTGCCCAAAGTCTCGGACACAAAAATTCTCAAGTTCCCCACTCTAGTAAATCGCCCTATGAGTATCTCCTGGCCCGCGAGCTCTGCGAGCGGGCCAGCTTCGGCGATTTTTGCCTTTTCGCCTAGGCGGTTCTTCTACGAAATTGGTCCACAGCTTTTGCTCAGAAAGCTAGCATTTGTTGCAACAGTTAGGTGCTTGGTACCACATTTTGGTATCCATTTGGGCATTTGTTGCAACTACTCGGTACTTTGGCCCACATTTCGCTCTACTCGGGCCTCTATGGTGCTACTTGTCGGTACTTTTGGCCAACTTAGGCCAATTGGGTGCAACTTGTGGGTACTCTGTGGGTACTTTAGGGCATATTGTGTCTTTCGGGTGAACCTTCGCGATACTTCATGGGTACTGATGGCCAACTTAGGAACATTCAGTGCAACCTTTGGGCCTAAGGAAATTTGTCCAACTCTTTGGACTTAGAAAATTTTCTGGACTTAGAAAATTTTCTGGACTTGTAAAAATTTTCAAATGTTCAATTTGGCCCACATTTCGCTCTACTCGGGCCTCTATGGTGCTACTTGGCGGTACTTTTGGCCAACTTAGGCCAATTGGGTGCTCTTTGTGGGTACTCTATCGGTACTTTTGGCCAACTTAGGCCAATGGGGTGCTATATGTGGGTGCTCTATCGGTACTTTTGGCCATGTTAGGCCCATTCGGTGCTATATGTGGGTGCTCTATCGGTACTTTTGGCCATGTTAGGCCCATTCGGTGCTATTTGTGGGTACTCTATCGGTACTTTTGGCCAACTTAGGCCCATGGGGTGCTCTTTGTGGGTACTCTATCGGTACTTTTGGCCATGTTAGGCCCACTCGGTGCTATTTGTGGGTACTCTATCGGTACTTTTGGCCAACTTAGGCCAATTGGGTGCTATTTGTGGGTACTCTATCGGTACTTTTGGCCAACATAGGCCAATTGGGTGCTACTTGTGGGTGCTCTATCGGTACTTTTGGCCAACTTAGGCCAACTGGGTGCTATTTGTGGGTACTCTATCGGTACTTTTGGCCAACTTAGGCCAACTCAGTGCTTCTTGTGGGTGCTCTATCGGTACTTTTGGCCAACTTAGGCCAATTGGGTGCTATTTGTGGGTACTCTATCGGTACTTTTGGCCAACTTAGGCCAACTCAGTGCTTCTTGTGGGTACTCTATCGGTACTTTTGGCCAACTTAGGCCCATTCGGTGCTATTTGTGGGTACTCTATCGGTACTTTTGGCCAACTTAGGCCAACTCAGTGCTACTTGTGGGTACTCTATCGGTACTTTTGGCCAACTTAGGCCAATTGGGTGCTCTTTGTGGGTGCTCTATCGGTACTTTGGGACATATTATGTCCTTCGGGTGAACCTTCTCGATACCTCATGGGTACTTGTGGCCAACTTAGGAAAATTCAGTGCAACCTATGGGCCTTTGGAAATTGTTCCAACACTTTGGACTTAGAAAATTTTCTGGACTTAGAAAATTTTTTGGACTTAGAAAAATTTTCAACTTCTGTATCTTCTTCATCATGTTCCATTTTGTGGGACTTAGAAAATTTTCTGGACTTAGAAAATTTTTTGGACTTAGGAAATTTTTCAACACTTGTAAAATTTTTGTTCCTTCTTTGAAGAAGAATACTTTCCACTATTAGCTTCTTTCTCTTTTTCTTCTTAGTTGTCTTCTTATTTTCGGTCCGAGAGCGCCGACACTTGTAAAATTATCTAAGTCCGAAGACTTTTGGAATGAACCAAAAGTCAACGAACACAATACATCAACCCTATCAACATCAAGTGGCAACCCGAAGGAAGCGCAGCGGCCAGCCCATGTACAACGCGAAGTTGTAGCATGCAACCAACCAACCGCTAACCTCCAACGGCACTCAATGTATTCGTTACACATGGGCGCACCTGCACCACACTGTCGTGACCATCCAACGAGCCGTCGGTTCGGTCGTGTGTTACAAGCACCCCATCACATAGGCATAGAGTCACCACACAGTGTTCTTCAACACTCTCGTCACATGGTGCAAGTCACGGTACGCACCACCAATGTGCACTGGTTGGCCAATTCCAGCACACACGGGGCGCGCACGCGCAAGCACTAACCACCAAGCATGGGTCGCCTGAGAGGATCGATGCGAACGCATCTCTACAACTTGAAGCTCCCAGCCTGTAGTCCCGTCGTTTGCGGGCGGTCGTAGGTGTCGAAACTAGTGATATCCACAGTCGGCAAGCTCGTCCACCGGTGTTCCCAACATGTATGGTACTAACACGTGCAGCGCGAACCCGCCCTTTGCGGCCTAGTAGTAAGCGGGGATGAGACGCCAGTGTGCCAATGGACAGCACGGACGGTTCTCGGAGGGTTGTTAGGCCCGCTAGCTTACGACCACCTAATGGGTATAAGAAGCGCTATCAGCTCGGATTGGATACGACCTTAGAGGCGTTCAGGCATAATCCAGCGGACGTAGCGTCATACCATAGTCCGTTCGAACTAGTATTGAGCCAGTGGTCCGTACCTGTGGTTCCTCTCGTACTGCACAGGAATTCCGTTAAGATAGCGACAAACAATGCACACCAGTAGGGTAAAACTAACCTGTCTCACGACGGTCTAAACCCAGCTCACGTTCCCTTGAAAGGGTGAACAATCCTACGCTTGGTAAATTTTGCTTTACAATGATAGGAAGAGCCGACATCGAAGGATCAAAAAGCCACGTCGCTATGAACGCTTGGCGGCCACAAGCCAGTTATCCCTGTGTGTGTGGTGAGCTGTCATCCAGTGTAAACAGACGTGTGAAATACGCTCCGTATAAACAGTGTATTTTTTCGTGCAAAAGTGTCGATATTTTGCCTGAAAATCGTCATAAACGATCAAGAACATCGTTTTCTACATGAAGTAGTGAAAACCGGATGAAAATCGGACAAAAATTGACCGAAAAAAGTGAATGAAAATTCCCCATACATTTTGTATGGGAAGTGTTTAATGCAAATAAAACGGCCAAAGTGATCGATCGGAACGCGGTTTTCGCTGGAATCGCAAGATTCTCACCCGTTCTTGTCATTTCATACAAGAAACGGTGGATGCCGATCGTTTTACTGCTAAAAAAAGTGTGTGCAAAATCTTTGATGATTACAACAACAACAACAACAACAACAGTGGTGTCAAAAAATTTTTTGCGCAAAAATCATCGAATTTCGGGCAAAAAAGTGTTAGATGAGGTGTAAACAGTGCCCAAAAGACGATTAAACGTGAAAACCGGACCAAAATCGGACGCCTGAGTGCTGAAAAAAGCCATTCAGAAGTTGGCAAAAGGGTGCTCCAGCTGTGTTTTGGTTTTTGTTTTGCCAATAATTTGGTGAATGTCGAGCTGATCTGGCCGGAAAGTGTTGCAAATTAAGCGGGACTAGTGCTTTTACCGAAATAACATCGAAAACCGGGCGCAAATCGGTTTGAAAATAGTGAAAAAAGTGCAAAACCGGAGGTGGCAAAAGTGCGCAACATCTTGAACACCACCCCCCACAGTGACTTTCCGTTTTTTCACAAAAACGTTAATAACTTTGCCAATTCTCAACCGATTTGAATAATTCTTGCACCAGTGTTCTTGTTTTGACAAAATCTACCCGATTCAAGTGTTAAAACATCAAAATGTGAGAAAAAATATACATGACATTTCGAGTGACAGCTCAGTGACAGGGGACTACCCGACCAGCATTTTTTTCGACGGCCCGGCTAACAAAATTTTGAATTTTTCAAAATTTTTTAAAAATTTGCGCGGAAAATTCGGGAAAGTGTCGGGAAAATTCGGGGATATTTTCCCAAGAATTTTGGTACCTTCCGCGCCCCGATCCGACCACGCGTTAGCCCAGGGTAGTGTAAAAACCAGCAGCAAAGGGACTACCCGACCAGCATTTTTTCGACGGCCCGGGTAACAAAATTTTGAATTTTTCAAAATTTTTCAAAATTTGCGCGGAAAATTCGGGAAAGTGTCGGGAAAATTCGGGGATATTTTCCCAAGAATTTTGGTACCTTCCGCGCCCCGATCCGACCACGCGTTAGCCCAGAGTAGTGTAAAAACCAGCAGCAAAGTGGTATAAACTGGAGGAAAATTTTGACTTTCACAAAAATTGAACGGAAAATTCGGGAAAGTGTTGGGAAAATTCGAGAATAATTTCCCAAAAATTCTGGTACCCTCCGCGCCCCGATCCGATTACGCGTTCGCCCAGATTAGTGTAAAAACCAGCAGCAAACCGGTATAAACTGGCATAAAAGTTCGGAAAATTCGAATTCGCCATTAGTCGTCCCAGCCATGTCGTCGGGGCTGGGAGACGACGCCCACCTCCCGGCGACACGCGTCCTACGCCCTCGGACGAGAGCGTCGTCCGTCGTAGCATCCCAGGAGGAACGGATGACACGTAAGTCGATAGAATCGTCTGGGGAATGTTCGCAGGGGGAGGAGAACATGTATATTTCCAGCGACGATGAGGAGTGTATGGACGACTTGAACACGACAGTCGTCCCCAGGGTGCTCGTGGAGAAGCTTCAGCCGCCCAGGGACGAGCAGGAGCCTGCTACGTCGGACACAGTAGCGGCACTGCTGCGGCAACTGAAGAGCCGCGACGAGCAGGTGGCAGGCATGCAGGCGAACCTCGACCGCCTGACTTCACAAATTGCACAGCTCATAGGGGAGCTATCCAGCACGCGCAAGGAGCTGGAGCTGTACCGACAGGGTACGCAGACGGTCGTGTCGATGCAGTCGATGGAAGGCAGTAGTGCTCGTGGCTACTACGCTGCCATCGCCGACGAGCAGCGCACGTATGCCGAAGTGGTGGGCAGCAGCTCGGGGGTACGCCAGCGGCGCAAGCGTGGCAAGCGCGGAGGAAACGCGCGGCCAGCGCAGCAGCAGCAGCAGCAGCAACCACGACAGCAGCAGCAGCCACGTCAGCAGCAGCCCCGGCAACAATGGCCTGCATTGCAGCGGCAGCAGCAGCCGCGTCAGCAGCAGCAGCCACGACAACAACAGTGGCAGCAGCAGCAGCAGCAGCAGCAGCAACAACAGCAGCAGCGGCAACAGCAACACCGTGAGAAGCAGCAGCAGCAGCGGCAGCCACAGCAGCAGCCACAGCAGCAGCCGCAGCAGCAGCAGCACCGGCAGCCGCAGAAGCAGCAGCAGCGACAGCCACAGCAGCAGCAACGTGGTCCGGTGCGACGCAGAGTGCGCCCGGATACAATTGAAGTCGCACCAGCTGAAGGTGTAACCTGGACGCAGGTATACCTGAAGCTGCGAACGGCTCCAGAGCTGGAGGAGGTTCGCAAGGACATCGGGATGGGCCGACGCACGGCGCAGGGTCGTCTACGCGTCCCCATTAAGCGGACCGCCGACAGCGAAGCGCTCGCTGCTAAGATACAAGGAGTCCTTGGCAAGACGGGAGTGGCGCGAGTGCTCACCGAGATGGGAGAAGTCCTTATCACCCATGTCGACTCGCTGGCCACAGTCGACGATGTGAAGGAAGCGATCAAGGCTAAACTCGGAGTGGAACCGGGCATCACTTTTGCCGACGTTTGGGAGCTGAGCGATGGCACGAAACGCGCTCGTGTCCGCCTCCCGTTGGCAAAAGCGCAAAACCTACACGAGACGAAATTGCCACTCTGCCAGTTCATCAGCGTGGCACATGAAGTTCCCCGACGTCCTGTTAGCCAGCGCCGCTGCCTACGCTGTTTCGAAGTAGGACACATTGTGCGGGACTGCCACAACGAGCAGGACTATCGAGGCAAGTGCTTCCGCTGTGGCAACCATGGCCATCTGGCGAAGGCTTGCTCTTCGGAGGCTAAGTGCCTCAAATGTGGTGGCCCACACAGCATCGGCCACGCTAGTTGTGGCCAGCAGCGGTCACCGTGTGTGTAAAGCAGCAGCTGAACGTGTTGCAGGCGAACCTGGGCGGTGGACGCACTGCCCAGGATTTCGTCCTTCAGTCCGCTCGGACGGAGCGGATCGACGTGTTGATGCTCTCCGAGGTGTATCGGCCTCCGGAGAACAACGGAACGTGGTCAGTGGACTCGTCGGGGGTTGTAGCCGTGGTGGCTATTGGAGCACATCCCATCCAGCGTGTGTGGCGCAGCCCAACGCCTGGATTGGCGGCTGCTCAGATTGGCGGCATAGTGTTCGTCAGCTGCTATGCTCCCCCCCGCCTCACCATCGACGAGTTCGAGCATTTTCTGGAGGCTCTGGAGCTGGAGACGCTTCCTCACACTCACATCGTCGTAGCGGGCGACTTTAACGCCTGGCACGAGGAGTGGGGAAGTGAGCGCAACACCAGGCGAGGTGAGGAGCTGCTGTCCACCATCCAGCAGCTCGGGCTGAGGATACTCAACCGAGGTACAACCCCAACGTTCGTCGGGAACGGCGTTGCCACTCCCAGTGTCGTCGATGTGTCATTCGCAAGCGAATCTATCGCTCGACCCGACACCTGGACAGTGGCCCCTGACTCGTTGGCGCGGTTCTACACGGCATCCGACCACCGGTATCTTCTCTACACCGTCGGGCCGTCCTCCTCGCCTCAGCACCAGACTGAGCAGCAAAACCAACACCAACACCAGCGACATCAGCAGCGGAATCATCGGCAGCAGCAGCAGCAGCAGCATCATCGGCAACAGCAGCAGCAGCAGCATCGAAACCAGCGACGGAGTCCTCATCCCATCTCCCATCACCAGGGCAGGAGGTGGAAGGCCTCACAGTTCTCGGCCGAGGCGTTCCAGGCGGCACTGCGTGCAGCGAGCTTCGAGGAGCGTGCGGTCAGCCAGGAGGGAATGGTAGAAGCCATGCTCGAGGCTTGCGACGAAACGATGGCGCGGGTCACCACGTCGCACCGTGACCCCCATCGAGCCCTTTTCTGGTGGACACCGGAGCTCACGCGCCTTCGCGAGGAGTGTGCAGCCGCACGTGACCGGATGGTTGCCACGGTCGACCTGCAAGAGCGCAGCCTTGCAGCAGCGCACCACCGAACTGCGAGGCGGACGATGGAGAAGGCGATTCGAGCCAGCAAACGGGCAGAGTTTGACGAGCTTATTCGTCTTGCGGAGAGCAATGAGTTCGGGGCAGGTTACCGTGCTGTCATGTCTCGGCTTCGTGGCAGCTATGTGCCACCGGAGACTGACAAAGAGGAACTGCTGCGCATTTCCGGTGACCTGTTCCCGACTCATCCAC
>NW_026045156.1:252500-277500 GCF_943734845.2 Anopheles funestus
CGGTATACCTGTCGCTACTCAGGCAACTCGTGTGCGTGGATTGGATCGAGAACATGGTGTGTGCCCCATGTTATAATTGATAGTCCATATCCACTTTATAGGTTAAAGTCATAAGTTGTGATTGCACAACCATTCTTCATAAGAGTTTAATCACTCTTCAACTAACTTTCGTTCTGGTGTCTTGGTATCAAATCGCGTAAGACACAAGATTCTACTGGCCAAATAGAATCTAGCACATTGGTTAACCTGGCGCCGCAGTCAACTCATGTGCTTGGATCGGATCGAGCTATTGAGTATTGGGCCTGCATACTCGCTCATCCGTATCCTTTGCGTACCGCCCCATGGCCCCGTCCTTAGAGTTAATGACTAGTAGGCTTAACTCTTTGTATGTCTGCACCACAGTTCCCGTTCGTTCCGTGCCGTGGCCGGATACGTATTGCACATCGGTATACCTGTCGCTACTCAGGCAACTCGTGTGCGTGGATTGGATCGAGCTCATGGGGTGTGTAGAGATTCCATGTTATAATTGCAAGTCCATATCCACTTTATAGGTTAAAGTCATAAGTTGTGATTGCACAACCATACTTCATAAGAGTTTAATAACTCTTCAACTAACTTTCGTTCTGGTGTCTTGGTATCAAATCGCATAAGACACAAGATTCTACTGGCCAAATAGAATCTAGCACATTGGTTAACCTGGCGCCGCAGTCAACTCATGTGCTTGGATCGGATCGAGCTATTGAGTATTGGGCCTGCATACTCGCTCATCCGTATCCTTTGCGTACCGCCCCATGGCCCCGTCCTTAGAGTTAATGACTAATAGGCTTAACTCTTTGTATGTCTGCACCACAGTTCCCGTTCGTTCCGTGCCGTGGCCGGATACGTATTGCACAACAGTAGATACCATCACCTGACGTATCTAACACACCACTATTGTAACTCGTCGTCGAAGGACCTTTCAAGTGCCTGATGGCCAGGGGAGCTCTTACACGGCACGGAGACACAGTGATGCTCGCCCATCACAGTGTACAACGATCGAGTTTGCTTAAGTGTCTGGGTACCTACACACCAGACACAATGCAATGGCCACGGATCCACACAAGGCACATCACATGCAGAAAGCTTCACCAGATTATGACACATACCACACTCTTGTAACTCGTCGTCGAAGGGGCGTTCAAAGTGCCTTACGGCTAGGGGAGATCTAGCACGGCACGGAGACACAGTGATGGTTGCCCATCAAAGTGTACAACGATCGAGTTTGCTTTCCGCGCAAGCGTTCTAAGTGTCTGGGTACCTACACACCAGACACAATGCAATGGCCACGGATCCACACAAGGCACATCACATGCAGAAAGCTTCACCAGATTATGACACATACCACACTCTTGTAACTCGTCGTCGAAGGGGCGTTCAAAGTGCCTTACGGCTAGGGGGGATCTAGCACGGCACGGAGACACAGTGATGGTCACCCATCAAAGTGTACAACGATCGAGTTTGCTTTCCGCGCAAGCGTTCTAAGTGTCTGGGTATCTAAGCACCAGACACAATGCAATGGCCACGGATCCACACAAGGCACATCACATGCAGAAAGCTTCACCAGATTCTGACACATACCACACACATGCAACTCGTCGTCGAAGGGGCGTTCAAGTGCCTTACGGCTAGGGGAGATCTAGCTCGGCACGGAGACACAGTGATGGTCACCCATCAAAGTGTACAACGAACGAGTTGGCTTTCAACAAATTCTGACACATAGCAAGCGAGCGACCGAGCTACACCGAAGGCAGCCCATGGTTGGTCACTCGCGGACGATCATCAGTAATGATCCTTCCGCAGGTTCACCTACGGAAACCTTGTTACGACTTTTACTTCCTCTAAATCATCAAGTTCGGTCAACTTCAGCCATGCCAGCTGCAGCTCACGAAGGAACCGCGGAAGGTAAGCCTCCAGAAACCTCACTAAATAATCCATCGGTAGTAGCGACGGGCGGTGTGTACAAAGGGCAGGGACGTAATCAGCACTAGCTAATGACTAGTGCTTACTAGAAATTCCAGGTTCATGGGGACCGTTGCAGTCCCCAATCCCGACTAGATGGGCATTTTAGTGATTTCCCGTTCCTCTCGGAATGGGGGCGCCTATTGGCGAGAACACGCTGCGACCCACATTGTAGCACGCGTGCAGCCCAGAACATCTAAGGGCATCACGGACCTGTTATCGCTCATTCTCAGCTTGCTAAACACAAGTTGTCCCGCTAAGCAGGGCAAACGTAGCCGACGACCGCCCGTGAAGGCGCCGCCCGGCTGTAACGTCAGGTGCGCCCGGAGGCGCACTGCTGACAGCGTTCTAGTTAGCATGTTTGAGTCACGTTCGTTATCGGAATTAACCAGACAAATCATTCCACGAACTAAGAACGGCCATGCACCACTACCCTTAAATTTGAGAAAGAGCTATCAATCTGTCTTACCTCGATAAGTTTGGACCTGGTAAATTTTCCCGTGTTGAGTCAAATTAAGCCGCAAGCTCCACTTCTTGTGGTGCCCTTCCGTCAATTCCTTTAAGTTTCAACTTTGCAACCATACTTCCCCCGGAACCCGATTTTGGTTTCCCGGAAGCGACTGAGAGCACCGAATAGGGGTAGCGTCTCCCAATTGCTAATTGGCATCGTTTACGGTTAGAACTAGGGCGGTATCTAATCGCCTTCGATCCTCTAACTTTCGTTCTTGATTAAAGAAAGCATCCATGGCAAACGCTTTCGCTTCAGTTGGTCCTACGACGGTCTACGAATTTCACCTCTCGCGCCGTAATACCAATGCCCCCAACTACTTCTGTTAATCATTACCTCTAGGTTTCTGACAAACCAACGAAATCGTATAAACCGAGGTCATATTCCATTATTCCATGCAAGATTATTCTCGGCCAACGCCAACCCCACGGGGGGGCCGGACGCTTTGTCTTAGCCTGCTTTGAGCACTCTAATTTGTTCAAGGTAAATGTGAGTATCTTGAGCACCATGAGGAGCCCGTGCCGGAGTTAACCGGTAGCACGGTACTCGTTCACAGAGTAACGCCCAAGTACACCATTGTGAGTCGCAGCCGTGAGCGCGCGCACGAACGGCCCCGGCGTGTAACCGGGCGCCCGTGGCGGTCACGTGTCTGGACGGGCAATCAACTTCGAACGTTTTAACCGCAACAACTTTAATATACGCTAGTGGAGCTGGAATTACCGCGGCTGCTGGCACCAGACTTGCCCTCCACTTGATCCTTGTTGAAGGATTTATACTCAACTCATTCCAATTATGGACCATCGTTAGAGAGGTCCATATTGTTATTTCTCGTCACTACCTCCCCGTACTGGGATTGGGTAATTTACGCGCCTGCTGCCTTCCTTGGATGTGGTAGCCATTTCTCAGGCTCCCTCTCCGGAATCGAACCCTGATTCCCCGTTACCCGTCGCAACCATGGTAGTCCTCTACACTACCATCAATAGTTGATAGGGCAGACATTTGAAAGATCTGTCGTCAGTCGACAAGCGACCATACGATCTGCGTCCTTATCCAGACTTCAACTCAAGCCGCCCGGAGGCGATTGGTTTAACTAATAAGTGCACCAGTTCAGCTACCCGCGAGGGCAACAGTCCCGGCATGTTGCATGTATTAGCTCTGGATTTTCCACAGTTATCCAAGTAACTAGTGGTAGGATGATCTTGTGAATTATAGCTGTTATACTGAGCCTTATGCGGTTTCACATTCATTTATGTTTGTACTTAGACATGCATGGCTTAACCTTTGAGACAAGCGTATATTACTGGTAGGATCAACCAGAATTCGTTCCACTACAGACACACACTCGCTTAGTGGGAAATAAATTTCCACACAACTCTCTCTCTCTAGAACCATATGGAATGGCTCTTTGGTGTTGGGTAAGGCACCAATTTGTTGGGGTGTAACGGTCACCACCAACTTTAAGTTTGTTAGGGCACAACGGAAACCACTAACTAAACTTTAGGAAACTAAATTTCCTCACACATTATCTCTCACCATATTAGCACTAGGTGCTATCCACGATTGTACAACGTTTCAACTCTTGAATCGACCGTAGGGCCGCGGAATTGCTTCCGGGCCCCTATTCTCGCTATTAATTGTTCATCTCTTTCAATACATCGAGTTCGTTCCATTGGGTAGTTCGCATGGCGAACGTTTTGATGCAGCCCCCTGGGGGACCACGGCACTTTACACCGGGTATGGTGTATGCGCAACCTACAGATAACAATAAACCCCTTATGCGTGTGTAAACCGATGTTGGGCTGCTCAACATCTTTCATGGTTACATCACTTGCACCAGAACCCACGGTGCCGATTTGGTAATATGTTGTACATTTACTCTCAAGATGTACGCTTCGGCCCCTTATTCAGGGGCTCAAGCTATTACCAGCAAGAACAATCCTCATCCAGACTTGAACTCGAAACACCCGCAGGCGAACGGTTTAACTAATAAGTGCACCAGTCTTGAATCCATGCGTCGGTGGAAACAATGCCGGCGTGTTGCATGTATTAGCTCTGAACTTAGCGAGTGATTGCCTTGCAGCTGTCATACTGAGCGTAGAGCGTGATTATCGCTCACTTGAACCATGTTGAATGGCTCTTTGGTGTAGGGTAAGGCACCAATTTGTTGGGGCGTAACGGTCACCACCAACTTAAGACTTGCTTATAGGTATTTCAACGTTTTCAACTCTTTAATCGACCGTGTTTCATTATCATCTCTTCTTCTTATTAAATGCATCGAGTTCGTTCCATTGGGTAGTTCGCGTGGCGAACGGTTTGATGCAGCCCCCCGGGGGGGACCACGGCACTTTACACCGGGCATGGTGTATGCGCAACCTACAGATCACCAATATATTTGTGATCGATAATGCACACTTCTTACACGACTGACCAGTCGACAGCGCTGCCTTCCTATTATGCGTGTGTAAACCGATGTTGGGCTGCTCAACATCTTTCACGGTTACATCACTTGCACCCGAACCCATGGTGCCGATTTGGTAATATGTTGTACATGGTCTCAAGATGTACGCTTCGACCCCTTATTCAGGGGCTCAAGCTATTACCAGCAAGATCAATCCTCATCCAGACTTGAACTCGAAACACCCGGAGGCGAACGGTTTAACTAATAAGTGCACCAGTCTTGAATCCATGCGTCGGTGGAAACAATGCCGGCATGTTGCATGTATTAGCTCTGAACATAGCGAGTGATTGCCTTGTAGCTGTCGAACTGAGCGTAGAATGTGATTATCGCTCACTTGAAAGGGTCAAGCCCTTTCGAGTCGTCCGGTTTTTACGCCAGACGACTCGGTTCACCATCTTTCGGGAAGGGACCGTCTCGGTCGCAAGCTGCTCCGGTCCCCAAACAACCTGCGACAAATGATAGGAAATGCCGACATCAATACGTGTTCAGTTTGGTTTATCGCTCATAGGTCTTTTTGACCATCGATCCCTGATTATAACTCTCAATTAAACAGTCAGGAGAGTAAGGCATGCCCATCGATATCTCATCGACAGGCGATACCGCAAGAACGGCCAACGACACATCAGGTGATCGATTATTGCTACGACTTTTGCTTAATCGTTTCCACTCCTTAGAGAAAGAAACCCCCGGGGACCGTCTCGGTCGCAAGCTGCTCCGGTCCCTAAACAACCTGCGACAAATGATAGGAAATGCCGACATCAAGACGTGTTCAGTTTGGTTTATCGCTCATTGGTCTGTTTGACCATCGATCCCTGATTAAACTCTCAGTAATCCAGTCGGGAGAGTAAGGCATGCCCATCGATATCTCATCGACAGGCGATACCGCTTGAACGGCCAACGACACATCAGAGGATCGTATCTTGCTACAACTTTTGCTTAATCGTTTCTTCTCCTTGGAGAAAGAAACCCCCGGGGACCGTCTCGGCCGCAAGCTGCTCCGGTCCCTAAACAACCTGCGGCATCAAATGATAGGAAAAGCCGACATCAATACGTGTTCAGTTTGGTTTATCGCTCATAGGTCTGTTTGACCATCGATCCCTGATTAATACTCTCAATTAGAAGGTCGGTAGAGTAAGGCATGCCCATCGATATCTCATCGACAGGCGATACCGCATGAACGGCCAACGACACATCAGAGGATCGTATCTTGCTACAACTCTTGCTTAATAGTTTCCACTCCTTGGAGAAAGAACCCCCCGGGGACCGTCTCGGCCGCAAGCTGCTCCGGTCCCTAAACAACCTGCGGCATCAAATGATAGGAAAAGCCGACATCAATACGTGTTCAGTTTGGTTTATCGCTCATAGGTCTGTTTGACCATCGATCCTAGAATTCAACTTTCGAGTAAGGCATGCCCGTCGATATCTCATCGATAGGCGATACCGGTAGAACGGCCAACGACACACATCTAGGATCGCATTTACTCTTCCTTGGATGGATAACCAATACCCTAGGACCGTTTCATCGCGAGCTGCTCCGGTCCTCAAACAACTCGCGAACCACCGATAGGATGATATTAGGAATGGCCGACTTTCATCCTTTAACTCTCAGTTCTGCTTACCAAAACATAGGTACTTGGACCTTAAAGACCACTATATGTTCCCCGATCGGGGGCAATCGGAACGTCTATCCATCATCAACATCGTTTCACTCATTCCGAACCACCAAATTGGACAGACAGTACCATATTCACCAACCGATTGCTTCAACTTCGCAAACTGTATGGTAAGTTCTACTAATTTCACATCTTACCATCGACTAATAGGGCATAAATCCACTTGGAAATCACTTTTCCTTGGTCCTCGGACCTTCTACGACAACGTCCAACAAATATCCGAAGTCGTTTCCCAACTTAGACCAAGCATTTCGTATCTTTACTTCTAATCGATTTTTTCTCGCATAATTGACGATCAAAATCTAAAAACCACATTTTGAGCCAGAAGCAGTCGTCCGATCGTCCTGGGGGTAGTCTCAATCGATTTAGAAGGGCCAAATTCATAAAGATACGTACTCAGTCAAAATCATGCTTCTGGCTCACCTACCCCCTATATAGTAAACGAAAGCGTACAGGCGTGGAAAACGTGCCATTTTTCTCCATCACGGACTTTTTTTTTCTCGTTGCACCGACTCTAGTAAAAAAGTGAAATTTTTTACTAGTTACCAACTTTTGCAAATTATCATCGGATATCACTTTTTATGGTCTATAGTAAGTTCTTATCACGTTTTAGTAGTTTTTGAAAAAAAATTTTTTTTGAACTTTTCAAAATTTTTCAAAACAAAGTTTTTGTAGGCGGTTTTGTGTATGGAGGGTTACTAGTCTCGGGGTCACTGTTTGACCAAAAAACCACTATATATCATTCGAAAGATAATTTCAAGGGCTACAAAAAATTGTTCTACGGCACCCCCCTCCGACGTCTAGTATTCGAGTTATTGGCCAAAAACCATCACTTGAGCGATTTTTCGTTCAGGGTACCCGACTCTAGTAAAAAAGTGAAATTTTTCTCGATTGACCAAGTGTTGCAAATGATCATCGGATTTCACTTTTTATGGTCTATAGTGAGTTCTGATCACGATTTGGTACTTTTTGAAAAAAATTTTTTGACGCACTTTTCAAAATTTTGCAAAACCAAATCTTTTTAGGCGGTTTTGTGTATGGAGCGTTACTAGTCTCGGGGTCACTGTTTGACCAAAAAACCACTATATATCATTCGAAAGGTAATTTCAAGGGCTACAAAAAATTGTTCTACGGCACCCCCCTCCGACGTCTAGTATTCGAGTTATTGACCAAAAACCGCAACTATAGCGGTTTTTCGTACAGGGTACCCGACTCTAGTAAAATGATGCGATTTTTACTAGTCTAGGAACTTTTTGGTCAAAAAATCAAGTATATGTCATTCGATAGATAATTTCAAGGGCTACCAAAAATTGTTCTACGGCACCCCCCTCCGACGCCTAGTATTCGAGTTATTAGCCAAAAACCGCAACTTAAGCGGTTTTTCGTCCAGGGTACCCGACTCTAGTAAAATGATGCGATTTTTACTAGTCTAGGGAACTTTTTGGCCAAAAATCAAGTATATGTCATTCGATAGATAATTTCAAGGGCTACCAAAAATTGTTCCACGACACCCCCCTGCGACGTCTAGTATTCGAGTTATTAGCCAAAAACCGCAATTATAGCGGTTTTTCGTCCAGGGTACCCGACTCTAGTAAAATGATGCGATTTTTACTAGTCTAGGGAACTTTTTGGCCAAAAATCAAGTATATGTCAATCGATAGATAATTTCAAGGGCTACCAAAAATTGTTCCACGACACCCCCCTGCGACGTCTAGTATTCGAGTTATTAGCCAAAAACCGCAACTATAGCGGTTTTTCGTACAGGGTACCCGACTCTAGTAAAATGATGCGATTTTTACTAGTCTAGGAACTTTTTGGTCAAAAAATCAAGTATATGTCATTCGATAGATAATTTCAAGGGCTACCAAAAATTGTTCCACGACACCCCCCTGCGACGTCTAGTATTCGAGTTATGGGCCAAAAACCATTCATACTTGAGCATTTTGCTCATTTTGCCTGTACGGGTACCGGGGACTAGTAAAATCAGGCCAATTTTACTAGAGTGGGGGTACTTTTTGGTCAAAAAAACAACTTTTGCTCGTTCGATAGGGAATCGATAGGGCAACAAAAAATCGTTCTACGACCCCCCCTTCCGATGTCTAGTATTCGAGTTATGGGCCAAAAACTGTTTATAGTTAATTTTTCACTCGATTTTTCACCAAGTATCGCACATTACTCCGGTTCTATACATTAGATCGTCAATCTTTAAGATTTTATGGGTAGTTCCAACTGTTTGCTACATTTCATCCATACATCACGAACCGATTCAATGTCTGTGGTAGAAGTTATTAGAGGAATAAAAAAATTTACCCTTGGCTTTGGACCGTACAAGTTTACCCATTTTTGGCCCGTATTTGCCCCATAGCTCCGCCGGTATCCAAGATATCGCCACACTTTCTTCTGGCCATGGCTAGATGGCACTTGTGGCTAGATTTCTTCCATGCACCACTAATCGCTACCATGTCTGTGGCCGGAGCTATTCGACGAACAACCATCGCATTCACCTTCTCGTTGCACTTCTTCGGGAATTTGGTGCAACCAAGTTTTCACTATAACTTGGTCATTTTCCGTCCATCGGACATGCGGTTTTGGGTGTCGATACTTGACACCGCGCGCTACAATATGTTCCTCCACGACCATGTGGTCCGATGCTTCCAACAGGAGCTATTCGAGGAGTACCGATTTTTCACCATTAAAAATGCTCGTTTTTGCACCAACTTTTGCCTATAACTCAGGCTGTATCGATCGGATCTTCAATCTTGAAAAAGTTTTGGATAGGTGGCATCAAATGCTACATTTCGTTCTTCCACGTCAACTTTGTCCGATGTCTAGCAAAAAAGTTATTCGCGAACCAAGTCCAGAACCCATGCAATGGCTGCCCACATTGCATACATCACGGCGGTTAACTCTCGTTACTCTATACCGAGGACTTGGTACTTTTTCAGGCATTCGTTGCTACTTCTCGGTTCATGATATTCGTTTACGGTCTTCACTAGGGCATTTGGTGCTCCTTATCGGTTCATGATATTCGTTTACGGTCTTCACTAGGGCATTTGGTGCTCCTTATCGGTTCATGATATTCGTTTACGGTCTTCACTAGGGCATTTGGTGCTCCTTATCGGTTCATGATATTCGTTTACGGTCTTCACTAGGGCATTTGGTAATGGGCTTCCCACTTTCTACTGATCGATCCATACTCACTTGCGTGCACCTAGCCTAGGAAGGTTTCCTATGGCTTCCCATCTTTCTACTGATCGATCCATACTCACTTGCGTGCACCTAGCCTAGGAAGGTTTCCTATGGCTTCCCATCTTTCTACTGATCGATCCATACTCACTTGCGTGCACCTAGCCTAGGAAGGTTTCCTATGGCTTCCCATCTTTCTACTGATCGATCCATACTCACTTGCGTGCACCTAGCCTAGGAAGGTTTCCTTGGGCTTCCCATCTTTCTACTGATCGATCCATACTCACTTGCGTGCACCTAGCCTAGGAAGGTTTCCTATGGCTTCCCATCTTTCTACTGATCGATCCATACTCACTTGCGTGCACCTAGCCTAGGAAGGTTTCCTATGGCTTCCCATCTTTCTACTGATCGATCCATACTCACTTGCGTGCACCTAGCCTAGGAAGGTTTCCTATGGCTTCCCATCTTTCTACTGATCGATCCATACTCACTTGCGTGCACCTAGCCTAGGAAGGTTTCCTTGGGCTTCCCATCTTTCTACTGATCGATCCATACTCACTTGCGTGCACCTAGCCTAGGAAGGTTTCCTTGGGCTTCCCATCTTTCTACTGATCGATCCATACTCACTTGCGTGCACCTAGCCTAGGAAGGTTTCCTTGGGCTTCCCATCTTTCTACTGATCGATCCATACTCACTTGCGTGCACCTAGCCTAGGAAGGTTTCCTATGGCTTCCCATCTTTCTACTGATCGATCCATACTCACTTGCGTGCACCTAGCCTAGGAAGGTTTCCTTGGGCTTCCCATCTTTCTACTGATCGATCCATACTCACTTGCGTGCACCTAGCCTAGGAAGGTTTCCTTGGGCTTCCCATCTTTCTACTGATCGATCCATACTCACTTGCGTGCACCTAGCCTAGGAAGGTTTCCTATGGCTTCCCATCTTTCTACTGATCGATCCGTACTCACTTGCGTGCACCTAGCCTAGGAAGGTTTCCTTGGGCTTCCCATCTTTCTACTGATCGATCCATACTCACTTGCGTGCACCTAGCCTAGGAAGGTTTCCTTGGGCTTCCCATCTTTCTACTGATCGATCCATACTCACTTGCGTGCACCTAGCCTAGGAAGGTTTCCTTGGGCTTCCCATCTTTCTACTGATCGATCCATACTCACTTGCGTGCACCTAGCCTAGGAAGGTTTCCTTGGGCTTCCCATCTTTCTACTGATCGATCCATACTCACTTGCGTGCACCTAGCCTAGGAAGGTTTCCTTGGGCTTCCCATCTTTCTACTGATCGATCCATACTCACTTGCGTGCACCTAGCCTAGGAAGGTTTCCTATGGCTTCCCATCTTTCTACTGATCGATCCATACTCACTTGCGTGCACCTAGCCTAGGAAGGTTTCCTTGGGCTTCCCATCTTTCTACTGATCGATCCATACTCACTTGCGTGCACCTAGCCTAGGAAGGTTTCCTTGGGCTTCCCATCTTTCTACTGATCGATCCATACTCACTTGCGTGCACCTAGCCTAGGAAGGTTTCCTTGGGCTTCCCATCTTTCTACTGATCGATCCATACTCACTTGCGTGCACCTAGCCTAGGAAGGTTTCCTTGGGCTTCCCATCTTTCTACTGATCGATCCATACTCACTTGCGTGCACCTAGCCTAGGAAGGTTTCCTTGGGCTTCCCATCTTTCTACTGATCGATCCATACTCACTTGCGTGCACCTAGCCTAGGAAGGTTTCCTTGGGCTTCCCATCTTTCTACTGATCGATCCATACTCACTTGCGTGCACCTAGCCTAGGAAGGTTTCCTATGGCTTCCCATCTTTCTACTGATCGATCCATACTCACTTGCGTGCACCTAGCCTAGGAAGGTTTCCTTGGGCTTCCCATCTTTCTACTGATCGATCCATACTCACTTGCGTGCACCTAGCCTAGGAAGGTTTCCTATGGCTTCCCATCTTTCTACTGATCGATCCATACTCACTTGCGTGCACCTAGCCTAGGAAGGTTTCCTATGGCTTCCCATCTTTCTACTGATCGATCCATACTCACTTGCGTGCACCTAGCCTAGGAAGGTTTCCTATGGCTTCCCATCTTTCTACTGATCGATCCATACTCACTTGCGTGCACCTAGCCTAGGAAGGTTTCCTATGGCTTCCCATCTTTCTACTGATCGATCCATACTCACTTGCGTGCACCTAGCCTAGGAAGGTTTCCTATGGCTTCCCATCTTTCTACTGATCGATCCATACTCACTTGCGTGCACCTAGCCTAGGAAGGTTTCCTATGGCTTCCCATCTTTCTACTGATCGATCCATACTCACTTGCGTGCACCTAGCCTAGGAAGGTTTCCTTGGGCTTCCCATCTTTCTACTGATCGATCCATACTCACTTGCGTGCACCTAGCCTAGGAAGGTTTCCTATGGCTTCCCATCTTTCTACTGATCGATCCATACTCACTTGCGTGCACCTAGCCTAGGAAGGTTTCCTTGGGCTTCCCATCTTTCTACTGATCGATCCATACTCACTTGCGTGCACCTAGCCTAGGAAGGTTTCCTATGGCTTCCCATCTTTCTACTGATCGATCCATACTCACTTGCGTGCACCTAGCCTAGGAAGGTTTCCTATGGCTTCCCATCTTTCTACTGATCGATCCATACTCACTTGCGTGCACCTAGCCTAGGAAGGTTTCCTATGGCTTCCCATCTTTCTACTGATCGATCCATACTCACTTGCGTGCACCTAGCCTAGGAAGGTTTCCTTGGGCTTCCCATCTTTCTACTGATCGATCCATACTCACTTGCGTGCACCTAGCCTAGGAAGGTTTCCTATGGCTTCCCATCTTTCTACTGATCGATCCATACTCACTTGCGTGCACCTAGCCTAGGAAGGTTTCCTATGGCTTCCCATCTTTCTACTGATCGATCCATACTCACTTGCGTGCACCTAGCCTAGGAAGGTTTCCTATGGCTTCCCATCTTTCTACTGATCGATCCATACTCACTTGCGTGCACCTAGCCTAGGAAGGTTTCCTATGGCTTCCCATCTTTCTACTGATCGATCCATACTCACTTGCGTGCACCTAGCCTAGGAAGGTTTCCTATGGCTTCCCATCTTTCTACTGATCGATCCATACTCACTTGCGTGCACCTAGCCTAGGAAGGTTTCCTATGGCTTCCCATCTTTCTACTGATCGATCCATACTCACTTGCGTGCACCTAGCCTAGGAAGGTTTCCTTGGGCTTCCCATCTTTCTACTGATCGATCCATACTCACTTGCGTGCACCTAGCCTAGGAAGGTTTCCTATGGCTTCCCATCTTTCTACTGATCGATCCATACTCACTTGCGTGCACCTAGCCTAGGAAGGTTTCCTTGGGCTTCCCATCTTTCTACTGATCGATCCATACTCACTTGCGTGCACCTAGCCTAGGAAGGTTTCCTATGGCTTCCCATCTTTCTACTGATCGATCCATACTCACTTGCGTGCACCTAGCCTAGGAAGGTTTCCTATGGCTTCCCATCTTTCTACTGATCGATCCATACTCACTTGCGTGCACCTAGCCTAGGAAGGTTTCCTATGGCTTCCCATCTTTCTACTGATCGATCCATACTCACTTGCGTGCACCTAGCCTAGGAAGGTTTCCTTGGGCTTCCCATCTTTCTACTGATCGATCCATACTCACTTGCGTGCACCTAGCCTAGGAAGGTTTCCTATGGCTTCCCATCTTTCTACTGATCGATCCATACTCACTTGCGTGCACCTAGCCTAGGAAGGTTTCCTATGGCTTCCCATCTTTCTACTGATCGATCCATACTCACTTGCGTGCACCTAGCCTAGGAAGGTTTCCTTGGGCTTCCCATCTTTCTACTGATCGATCCATACTCACTTGCGTGCACCTAGCCTAGGAAGGTTTCCTATGGCTTCCCATCTTTCTACTGATCGATCCATACTCACTTGCGTGCACCTAGCCTAGGAAGGTTTCCTATGGCTTCCCATCTTTCTACTGATCGATCCATACTCACTTGCGTGCACCTAGCCTAGGAAGGTTTCCTATGGCTTCCCATCTTTCTACTGATCGATCCATACTCACTTGCGTGCACCTAGCCTAGGAAGGTTTCCTTGGGCTTCCCATCTTTCTACTGATCGATCCATACTCACTTGCGTGCACCTAGCCTAGGAAGGTTTCCTTGGGCTTCCCATCTTTCTACTGATCGATCCATACTCACTTGCGTGCACCTAGCCTAGGAAGGTTTCCTTGGGCTTCCCATCTTTCTACTGATCGATCCATACTCACTTGCGTGCACCTAGCCTAGGAAGGTTTCCTATGGCTTCCCATCTTTCTACTGATCGATCCATACTCACTTGCGTGCACCTAGCCTAGGAAGGTTTCCTTGGGCTTCCCATCTTTCTACTGATCGATCCATACTCACTTGCGTGCACCTAGCCTAGGAAGGTTTCCTTGGGCTTCCCATCTTTCTACTGATCGATCCATACTCACTTGCGTGCACCTAGCCTAGGAAGGTTTCCTATGGCTTCCCATCTTTCTACTGATCGATCCGTACTCACTTGCGTGCACCTAGCCTAGGAAGGTTTCCTTGGGCTTCCCATCTTTCTACTGATCGATCCATACTCACTTGCGTGCACCTAGCCTAGGAAGGTTTCCTTGGGCTTCCCATCTTTCTACTGATCGATCCATACTCACTTGCGTGCACCTAGCCTAGGAAGGTTTCCTATGGCTTCCCATCTTTCTACTGATCGATCCATACTCACTTGCGTGCACCTAGCCTAGGAAGGTTTCCTATGGCTTCCCATCTTTCTACTGATCGATCCATACTCACTTGCGTGCACCTAGCCTAGGAAGGTTTCCTTGGGCTTCCCATCTTTCTACTGATCGATCCATACTCACTTGCGTGCACCTAGCCTAGGAAGGTTTCCCTTTGGTACCGACTTCCATCTACGCACTCGATATAACCTAGGTACTTGGTACCGATGATGGTTAACACTCAAGCATTTCTTGCATCCTGCGTGCAAGGTACCAATTTTCACTTCTTAGGTACGTTTATGGGCCCGCATTTATCCAATATCGCTCCGATGGCCTTTCGCATTATTTCATCCGATAGCCCTTGCCAAAAGCTACCAAAAGTTCCTCCACGGCCATGTGCTCCGACGCTTAGTTTAGGAAATATTCGAAAAAGTTCAAAATAGGAAGCATTTTCTTATTGGAAAATCACCTTAAATCGATGGCCATTTTTTGGTCAAAAACTTTAACGTCTTCCCGACTTTGCGGGAATTGCGAATTTTAGGCACCCAGAGAAAATCTTTTACTTTAAGGGGGCGGCCGCGAAGTTGCCCAAAGTCTCGGACACAAAAATTCTCAAGTTCCCCACTCTAGTAAATCGCCCTATGAGTATCTCCTGGCCCGCGAGCTCTGCGAGCGGGCCAGCTTCGGCGATTTTTGCCTTTTCGCCTAGGCGGTTCTTCTACGAAATTGGTCCACAGCTTTTGCTCAGAAAGCTAGCATTTGTTGCAACAGTTAGGTGCTTGGTACCACATTTTGGTATCCATTTGGGCATTTGTTGCAACTACTCGGTACTTTGGCCCACATTTCGCTCTACTCGGGCCTCTATGGTGCTACTTGTCGGTACTTTTGGCCAACTTAGGCCAATTGGGTGCAACTTGTGGGTACTCTGTGGGTACTTTAGGGCATATTGTGTCTTTCGGGTGAACCTTCGCGATACTTCATGGGTACTGATGGCCAACTTAGGAACATTCAGTGCAACCTTTGGGCCTAAGGAAATTTGTCCAACTCTTTGGACTTAGAAAATTTTCTGGACTTAGAAAATTTTCTGGACTTGTAAAAATTTTCAAATGTTCAATTTGGCCCACATTTCGCTCTACTCGGGCCTCTATGGTGCTACTTGGCGGTACTTTTGGCCAACTTAGGCCAATTGGGTGCTCTTTGTGGGTACTCTATCGGTACTTTTGGCCAACTTAGGCCAATGGGGTGCTATATGTGGGTGCTCTATCGGTACTTTTGGCCATGTTAGGCCCATTCGGTGCTATATGTGGGTGCTCTATCGGTACTTTTGGCCATGTTAGGCCAATTGGGTGCTATTTGTGGGTACTCTATCGGTACTTTTGGCCAACTTAGGCCCATGGGGTGCTCTTTGTGGGTACTCTATCGGTACTTTTGGCCATGTTAGGCCCACTCGGTGCTATTTGTGGGTACTCTATCGGTACTTTTGGCCAACTTAGGCCAATTGGGTGCTATTTGTGGGTACTCTATCGGTACTTTTGGCCAACATAGGCCAATTGGGTGCTACTTGTGGGTGCTCTATCGGTACTTTTGGCCAACTTAGGCCAACTGGGTGCTATTTGTGGGTACTCTATCGGTACTTTTGGCCAACTTAGGCCAACTCAGTGCTTCTTGTGGGTGCTCTATCGGTACTTTTGGCCAACTTAGGCCAACTGGGTGCTATTTGTGGGTACTCTATCGGTACTTTTGGCCAACTTAGGCCAACTCAGTGCTTCTTGTGGGTACTCTATCGGTACTTTTGGCCAACTTAGGCCCATTCGGTGCTATTTGTGGGTACTCTATCGGTACTTTTGGCCAACTTAGGCCAACTCAGTGCTACTTGTGGGTACTCTATCGGTACTTTTGGCCAACTTAGGCCAATTGGGTGCTCTTTGTGGGTGCTCTATCGGTACTTTGGGACATATTATGTCCTTCGGGTGAACCTTCTCGATACCTCATGGGTACTTGTGGCCAACTTAGGAAAATTCAGTGCAACCTATGGGCCTTTGGAAATTGTTCCAACACTTTGGACTTAGAAAATTTTCTGGACTTAGAAAATTTTTTGGACTTAGAAAAATTTTCAACTTCTGTATCTTCTTCATCATGTTCCATTTTGTGGGACTTAGAAAATTTTCTGGACTTAGAAAATTTTTTGGACTTAGGAAATTTTTCAACACTTGTAAAATTTTTGTTCCTTCTTTGAAGAAGAATACTTTCCACTATTAGCTTCTTTCTCTTTTTCTTCTTAGTTGTCTTCTTATTTTCGGTCCGAGAGCGCCGACACTTGTAAAATTATCTAAGTCCGAAGACTTTTGGAATGAACCAAAAGTCAACGAACACAATACATCAACCCTATCAACATCAAGTGGCAACCCGAAGGAAGCGCAGCGGCCAGCCCATGTACAACGCGAAGTTGTAGCATGCAACCAACCAACCGCTAACCTCCAACGGCACTCAATGTATTCGTTACACATGGGCGCACCTGCACCACACTGTCGTGACCATCCAACGAGCCGTCGGTTCGGTCGTGTGTTACAAGCACCCCATCACATAGGCATAGAGTCACCACACAGTGTTCTTCAACACTCTCGTCACATGGTGCAAGTCACGGTACGCACCACCAATGTGCACTGGTTGGCCAATTCCAGCACACACGGGGCGCGCACGCGCAAGCACTAACCACCAAGCATGGGTCGCCTGAGAGGATCGATGCGAACGCATCTCTACAACTTGAAGCTCCCAGCCTGTAGTCCCGTCGTTTGCGGGCGGTCGTAGGTGTCGAAACTAGTGATATCCACAGTCGGCAAGCTCGTCCACCGGTGTTCCCAACATGTATGGTACTAACACGTGCAGCGCGAACCCGCCCTTTGCGGCCTAGTAGTAAGCGGGGATGAGACGCCAGTGTGCCAATGGACAGCACGGACGGTTCTCGGAGGGTTGTTAGGCCCGCTAGCTTACGACCACCTAATGGGTATAAGAAGCGCTATCAGCTCGGATTGGATACGACCTTAGAGGCGTTCAGGCATAATCCAGCGGACGTAGCGTCATACCATAGTCCGTTCGAACTAGTATTGAGCCAGTGGTCCGTACCTGTGGTTCCTCTCGTACTGCACAGGAATTCCGTTAAGATAGCGACAAACAATGCACACCAGTAGGGTAAAACTAACCTGTCTCACGACGGTCTAAACCCAGCTCACGTTCCCTTGAAAGGGTGAACAATCCTACGCTTGGTAAATTTTGCTTTACAATGATAGGAAGAGCCGACATCGAAGGATCAAAAAGCCACGTCGCTATGAACGCTTGGCGGCCACAAGCCAGTTATCCCTGTAGTCTGAGCGAAACCTCCGAAGTGAACGGACGTGTTTTTCGAGCGCTCCCGTGCGAATTTGCGAAAAAGTGCGTTTCAAGCGAATTAGTTCGAGATTTACCCACAGGTGGCGCTGGTGTTGTTAGGAGTGATATTCCCCAGCCCCCCCAACTCGAACCATAGTGCTACGAGCGTTTTTACGGAAAACGTGAAATATTTCACGAAATATTTCATGAAATATTTCAACCTTGAAATATTTCAAAAGAGGACAAAATTTCCTTTCCGGGGAGCCGTCGGACGCCCGGATCGGACAAGTGGTTCCGGAGCTATAGAGGATTGAAAAAGTTTGATAAGTAGTTCGATAACTGTTATCGAACTCCAACACCGAGTTATCAAACTTCCGGACAAATCCTTTAAAGTGGGATATCTCGGTAACCCCTCGGGCTAGAGGGACGTCCGGGGTATCGGTGGATAGGTCTCGGAGTGGAGCACCGGATCGTCACCCCCCCGCCCCTCCCATATCCACCCCCTCCCCCTCAGGAGGGGAAAACCAGTGTTTTCTAGTGTCCGGTTAGTATTATCCTCTAAAAGTGCGCGAATCGGTTGAAAAATATTGCAAAACATTAAGTGGGATTATCCCGATTCGATGAAGTGGTCTGCCGTTTCTGTGCGTTGAAAAACAACGGAGATATTAGCGCCCAAAGTTGGAGGTTTTTCGCGTTTCCGGTTTTGACTCTCGCCATACAATTTGTATGGGATTTTCCGGGGATCAGTTTTTCGTGAATAACTTCGTCAATTCTTAACGGATTTTCAAAAGTGAAACATCAAAAGACGCGTATTTCAAAGACGCATCGATTGAAGTGTGTGTGCTGAGTGTGCGTTACATAACCTCAAAACTGCAGGTGAAAAAGTGGAAAAGTGAGGTTATGATTCAATAGTGACACTTAAACTGTAATAAATCGGTTTAAAAATATGTGAACGTGATTACCGCGAACGAGACCTTTCGTTTAAGTGGTCTGCCGTTTCTGAGCGTTGAAAAACAACGGAGATATTAGCGCCCAAAGTTGGAGGTTTTTCGCGTTTCCGGTTTCGGTTCCCGCCATACAATTTGTATGGGATTTTCCGGGGACCAGTTTTTCGTGAATAACTTCGTCAATTCTTAACGGATTTTCAAAAGTAAAACATCAAAAGACGCGTATTGAAAAGACGCATCCAACGGTGTGAAGTTTGTGCGTGTGTGTGTATGCCACCGGAAGTGGTCATCAAAAAACTGGTGTTTTTGAGTGTCCGGTTTATATTGCCCTCTATAAGTGCGCGAATCGATTTAAAAATATTGTAGAACGTTAAGTGAGAACGTCCCGATTCGTTGAAGTGGTCTGACGTTTCTGTGCGTTGAAAATCAACGGAGTTATTAGCGCCCAAAGTTGGAGGTTTTTTGCATTTCCGGTTTCAAAAAGTGCGTGTAAATCCACCACGTGTTTTCGGGCGACATCTTGAAGATTTGGCAAAGTGGAAGGCCAATATTATTTAATTAGTTATTAAATTTTTGAAATTTAATAACTCGGTCGGTTGGCCACCTGGCCACTTGGATTTTGGCATCCGGCCCTCGATTGGGGTCCTCTACACGTGTGCCAAGTCCCCCCCCGCTACTCCCAAAAACCAGGGAGTTTTTTCCGGCCCGGTTTTTGAATTTTCAAAAATCAACCCTGCAACCTGGCGCGGGTTTAATCATCGTAACAGGAGTGGCCCATCGGGACTCACCCGGGAAAATTGGCCGCAGGCCGATCGGACCGGAATTAGCCCGGAAACCGGCGAAAAGGCGAAAAAAAGGGGGTTTTTCGGGTTTTTGGAGGCCAGTTTCCTCCCACCACCCCCTCGATCCACCCACCATCGGATAGGGCTTGGCCGGGCGCGTCGATCGATCCGTGGATCGCCAGGATCGGTCCATAAACGGCTGAGTTCTGCTATCTGGAAAAATCCTTTGGTGGTGTTAGTGTGCGAGTGCATTAGTGTTAGTGCGAAAACATTTTTATTGCACAACTTCGAGAAAAGTGGACCGATTTTAACGTTTGGCACTTCGTTGGACGCGTCTCGGCAAGACGCGTCGATACGTGCCTTCAACGGGTCAATCGGGCCCATAGTGCGGTGGCCAGAGTGCCGGACATTTTGACCGTGTGTGTGTGAAAATCGGTGGCCAAATCGTGCACCACTCCGTCAGTTTTCGTCGGATCCGGACGTGCGACACCTCCCTGGAATCGTCTTTGCGAGAGCCAGCTCTTGCCGTACCAGGGGGGGCGATCCAGTGAACGGCCCCGGAACTGGGTTTTGTGTGTGCGTGTGTGTGAGCGGAATTTTCATTTGTGCACCGTTTCGGAACCGCTGGTTCGATTTCGAAGTCCGGCACCTCGTTGCAAATGCGCCGACGAGACGCAGCTGTTGCCGTTGTTTCGGAGGCGATCCATTGAGCGGATCGGAAGATCAATTTTTAGACGAGCTAAACGCTGATTTTTGGTAAGTTTGAGAGTCCCATCAGTACCGGAACACGAGGACGCATCGACCAAAATTTTCCGGCAGTCGATCGGACCGGAAACAGCCTGGAAACCAGCGAAAAAGCGGAAAAAAGGGGGTTTTTCGGGTTTTTGGAGGCCAGTTCCTCCCACCACCCCCTCGATCCACCCACCATCGGATAAGGCTCGGTCGGGCGCGTCGATTGATCCGTGGATCGCCAGGATCGGTTCATAAACGGCTGAGTTCTGCTATCTGGAAAAATCCGTTTGGTGGTGTTAGTGTGCGAGTGCATTAGTGTTAGTGTGAAAAACTTTCTTATTGCACAACTTCGTGAAAAGTGGACCGATTGGGACGTCCAGCACTTCGTTGGAAGCGTCTCGGCAAGACGCGTCGATACGTGCCTTCGACGGGTCAATCGGGCCCATAGTGCGGTGGCCAGAGTGCCGGACATATTCGACCGTGTGTGTGTGAAAATCGGTGGCCAAATCGTGCACCACTTCGTCAGTTTTCATCGGATCCGGACGTGCGACACCTCCCTGGAATCGTCTTCGCGAGAGCCAGCTTTCGCCGTACCAGGGGGGGCGATCCAGTGAACGGCCCCGGAACTGGGTTTTGCGTGTGTGTGTGTGTGCGCCAGATTTTCAACCGTGCACCATTTCGGAACCGCTGGTCCGATTTGGACGTCCGACACCTCGTTGGATTCGTCTCGGCGAGACCTACTTGCTGCCATCAATCCGGAGTCGATCAACGGAGTAGCAAGTAAGTCGATTCTTTTTCATTAGGGTTTGCTTGGCACCTGGGGAAGCCAAGCACCATGGACGGTGCAAGGTCTTTGCGGTCGAGGACCTTGTCGACGGACGAGAGGGTTGCGCCGACGAATCGTCCTTCATTGCAGCCGCGAGTGCTGCTTACTAAGTCGTCGATGCCGGTCGTCAAGGAGACGACCTCTACCGGTGCAGCAGCGCAACGCGACGAGGAGATGCGCGAGCTTCGTCGCACCAACGAGGAGCTGCGGGCCATGCTCGCCAAGCTGCAGGAGGAGCTGTCCCTCTTCCGGGTCCAGATGGCGTCAGCAGAAGCGAATGCTCGTCGCGATGCGGAGGTGGCACTCTCGGCGGCTGTACGTCGGGAGGAAATAGCGGCGGCGGAAATCGCCGCACTTCGAGAGGCACAACGGCTGGATCGTGAGGCTCATCGGCGCGAGCGTGACGCGCTTAATGAGCTCATTTTGCAGGTGGTCGGAGGTCAGCAGCAGCTGGGCGAGCCGATACGCGCCTCTGTGGCTTATTCGCCGACCCCAATGCCACGGCGTCGGATGGAGCAGCAGCAGAGTGAGCAGCAGCGTGGGCAGCAGCAGCAGCGGCAGCGACAGCAGGTTGCGGTGACGGCTATGGTGGAGCCGTCTCCGGACCAGGATGGCGGCTCCTGGACTGAAGTGGTGCGCCGTAAGCCGGCACGTCAACCAGCGAGCATGCAGCAGCAGCAGCAGCAGCAGCAGAAGCAGCAGTGGCCGCAGCTGCAACAACAACGGGCGAAGGTCTGGCGACAGGCGGTTGCAGGACCATCGTCACAGCAGCCCCAACAACAGCAGGGGCAACAGGCCTGGCGTAGCCAGCCTGCAACACGGCGAGGCGGAGGGCGTCAACGGCAGCGCAAAATCAAGCCGGACGCAATTGAGATCGCTCCAGCTGAGGGACAAACCTGGACCGAGGTTTATCAGGTTGTGCGTGGGGCTCCAGAGATGGAGAAGCATGCAGAGGCCCTCGGAGTCGGACGACGCACCACACGCTCCCGACTTGTCATGGAGCTGAAGGAGAGCGCGAACGCTGCAGAGGTGCTGCAGTGCATTAAAGAAGTGTGCGCGAAGGCGGAACTGCCGGCATCAGCACGCTTGGTGACTCCCACGGTCGACATCCGGATGGACGCGGTCGACCCTTTAGCGGAGGAGTCACACGTGGCGAAGGCTCTCTCCGAGCTGTGCCAGCACACTGTGGAGGAGACATCGGTTCGGCTGCGACCAGCGTGGGACGGCACGAAGGTGGCGGTAGCGCGGGTGACAACGAAGGCGGCAGAGGAGCTGGACGGGAAGTTTGTCAAAATCAAGTACACGTCCTGCCTGATCCGGAAGGTGGCTCCAATGCAGACGCGGCAGCAACGTTGCTACAAGTGTCTGGAGATGGGACACGTCCGGGCAGCGTGCACGAGCGAAGTCGACCGCTCGGCCAGCTGCATTCGTTGCGGGAAGCCGGATCATCAGGCGAAGAGCTGCACGGCGGAGGTGTGCTGTGCCGTGTGCAGCGGCCCGCATCCGGTCGGTCACCTGACGTGCCGGCGCTAAAGGTGCTGCAGATCAACCTTGGGCGAAGCAGGACAGCTCAGGACCTGCTGATGCAGACGGCTCGCGAGCTGGATGTTCAGGTGGTGCTCGCCTGTGAGCTGTATCGGCCGCCTCGAGATGATCCGCGATGGGCTGTTGATGAGGAGTTGAGCGTGGCGATCGTCGCAACGGGGGCTTACCCCATCCAGCGTCTGTGGGGAAGCGTCGTCCCGGGACTGGTGGTTGCCACGATAGCGGGAGTTACGTTCGCCAGCTGCTACGTGTCGCCTAGCAGCGGTCTTGATGACTTCGAGGAGTTTCTTGGTGCGGTGGAGGTGTCGCTGGTGGGACATACAACATCAGTCCTGGCCGGGGACTTCAACGCCTGGAACGAGGAGTGGGGGAGTGCGCGCACTACCCGGAAGGGGCAGGAGCTCCTGAGCGTGGTGGAGCAGCTGGCGCTGCAGACGCTGAACCGTGGCAACGTGCCCACCTTCAAGGGCAACGGGGTTGCACGGGAAAGCGTCATCGACGTCTCCTTCGCCAGCCAATCCATTGTGCGACCGGACTCATGGCGCGTGCTTAACCGCTTCTCCGGCAGCGATCACGAGTACATCGAGTTCCAGGTGGACGTTCCGGGTCAACGGAACAAGCGACGTGGCCAGCAGCACCAAAGCCTAGCAGCAGCCAGTGACGGGACAGCCAGGCATGTCGGAACTCGGTGGAAGACGACGCAGTTCGTCCGGAAGAGCTTCGACATCGCCCTCACAGTCGGCCGCTTTGGACAGGTCGACACTCCGGAGGGGCTGGTTGGCGGACTCACTCGGGCGTGCGATGAAACCATGGAGAGAGTGCACGGGGCTACCTTCCACCGCAAGCCCCAGGTGTACTGGTGGTCTCCGGACATCGAGCGCTTGAGGGAAGAGTGCGAAGCAGCGGAGGCAGCCCATCGTCGGGCCCAACCGTCGGAGCGTGCTGTGACGTCTGCCGGACTGCAGGATTGTCGTCGTTTGCTGCAGGCCAGTATCCAGAACAGCAAGGAGAGCAGCCTTCAAGAGCTGATTGACGGCGTCGAGGCTGAGGTGTTCGGTCTTGGGTACAAGGTTGTGCGAGCGAAGCTTCGTGGCCGGGCGCCACCGGAAACGGACCGCGCTGTTCTTGGTCCGATCGTCGACGCCTTGTTCCCGGAGCATCCATCGTTCGAGTGGCCGGACATCGAAGCGAGCACCGCCTCACACGTCGCTCTGAGGCCGGTCACGAGCTCGGAGGTCCTGCTGCTGGCTGAGCGGATGGCGTCGTCCAAGGCGCCAGGGTTGGACGGCATCCCCAACACTGCAGCGAAGGCAGCGATGCGGATGCACCCGGAGGTCTTCGTGGACGTGTACAACCAGCTGCTCGAGCGAGGCGAGTTTCCTGCGGCGTGGAAGGAGGCTCGACTTGTGCTGATCGCGAAGCCGGGCAAGCAGCCGGGCGACCCGTCATCATATCGTCCGCTGCTCATGCTGGGAGCAGTCGCCAAGGGGTTCGAGCGGGTGATCCTGGATCGGCTGAACGACCACTTGGAGAACAGCGATGCTCCGCGACTGTCGCCAAGGCAGTACGGGTTCCGGCGCGGCCGTTCAACAATACAGGCCATCGAACGTGTGATCGAGAGGGGGCAGCACGCGAGGACGTTCCATCGCACCAACCAGCGGGATCCTCGATGTCTGGTGGTGGCAGCACTGGATGTCAGGAATGCCTTCAACTCCGCCAGTTGGGAGGCGATCGCGGCTGCCCTGCAGAAGCTGCAAGTTCCAGTAGCCCTCCAGAGAATGTTGCGCAGCTACTTCTCTGAGAGGAGGCTGGTGTATGAAACCAGCGAGGGACCAGTGCGGCGAACGGTCACGGCGGGCGTTCCACAGGGCTCAATCCTGGGCCCGACTCTGTGGAACGCCATGTACGACGGCGTGCTTCGGCTGGCGCTACCTGAGGGCGCTGAGGTGATCGGTTTTGCCGACGACGTCGTGGTGCTGGCGAGCGGGACGACACCGGAGGCGGCGACGCGGTTAGCTGAAACGGCGATAGGAATGATCAGCTTGTGGATGGCGCAACACCACCTGGAGCTTGCTCCGGCCAAGACCGAGCTGGTCATTGTTTCCACAATGCGGAGAGAACGCACCCGCGTTCCAGTGACGATCGACGGAGTGGAGAAGATGCCGACCCGCACGCTCAAGTACCTCGGGGTCATTCTTGAGGATCACTTGTC
>NW_026045156.1:282500-285000 GCF_943734845.2 Anopheles funestus
GTTACACACCGTCCCTACGTGCTGAGCTTCTCCCGTTTCGCTCGCAGCTACTCAGGGAATCCCGGTTGGTTTCTTCTCCTCCCCTTATTAATATGCTTAAATTCTGGGGGTTGTCTCACATCACTTGAGGCCTACAACAAAATCAGTCACATTCCATTCGTTTCGAACCCGGGGCATAGCGAACCGATATATACGCAACAACACTTCACACACACACACACACGGATTGGGCAATTTACGGTCATTTTTGAATCAACGATGGCCCCCCCGAGCACGTTGTCCGAATATCACTCCAATAAGGACAACGAGTTCCGCTCGGCATCGTTTTGATTCGATCTCTCAACAACAACTCTCGGTCGACTTGGTCGACTTGGACCCACGATGTCTCCCCCCGAGCATGTCGAGCCAACTGCACCACTATTGTATTGGACAACATGTTCCCCTCGGGCATCGATGGGTTAATCATGCACCACTATTATAAAACCCTTTGACGTTTTCCCCCAAGCACGTTGATCCAGTATTACGACGGATACGGTCAACGAATTCTTGGACATCAAAGAGGTTTTCGATTGAATTTCCCCATGTTTCACAACGTACTCTTAGCGGTATCCTACGATACGTCTCACTCTATTTGTGTGTGTGCGCGTTTACGTGCGTGCGATTTATGCGGTTCACCCCTTTACTTTCAGCGCCCTGCGGTCCCAACAAAGGTCCCGAGCACGCCATTATGCACAGTGTGGAAGCGTGTTTCCCCCACGACACTAGACGGGCTGCTCGCCATAGTGTTCTATTGTGGCACGCTCCACCCTGAAGTTTGGTTTGTTGTATATCAAGGAATTGATAGGCACTCAAGAATGTGTGCATCGGCCGGGTTTAATCGTCCGACGCGCAATATGCGTTCAACTTATCGGTGTTCATGTGTCCTGCAGTTCACATTGTGACGCGCATTTAGCTGCGGTCTTCATCGATCCATGAGCCGAGTGATCCCCTGCCTAGGGTTTTATAGTAAGGTTCCCAATGTAACACAATCCCGGTGGTACGTCCAAAGACTAACTTTCTGACTAAGTTGTCTTTATTACCCAATAGTCCCAGGCCTTGTGACTTGTGGCTCATGTCTACGCCCATGGCCACCATTCGCTAAGATAGTTTTGAAGTCACTTTGAAGGCCCAGGAACAACTCTCTTAGCACATCGGTTAACCTGGCGCCGCAGTCAACTCATGTGCTTGGATCGGATCGAGCTATTGAGTATTGGGCCTGCATACTCGCTCATCCGTATCCTTTGCGTACCGCCCCATGGCCCTTGTATGTCTGCACCACAGTTCCTGTTCGTTCCGTGCCTATGGCCGGATACGTATTGCACATCGGTTAACCTGACGCCGCAGTCAACTCATGTGCTTGGATCGGATCGAGCTATTGAGTATTGGGCCTGCATACTCGCTCATCCGTATCCTTTGCGTACCGCCCCATGGCCCTTGTATGTCTGCACCACAGTTCCTGTTCGTTCCGTGCCTATGGCCGGATACGTATTGCACATCGGTATACCTGTCGCTACTCAGGCAACTCGTGTGCGTGGATTGGATCGAGAACATGGTGTGTGCCCCATGTTATAATTGATAGTCCATATCCACTTTATAGGTTAAAGTCATAAGTTGTGATTGCACAACCATTCTTCATAAGAGTTTAATCACTCTTCAACTAACTTTCGTTCTGGTGTCTTGGTATCAAATCGCGTAAGACACAAGATTCTACTGGCCAAATAGAATCTAGCACATTGGTTAACCTGGCGCCGCAGTCAACTCATGTGCTTGGATCGGATCGAGCTATTGAGTATTGGGCCTGCATACTCGCTCATCCGTATCCTTTGCGTACCGCCCCATGGCCCCGTCCTTAGAGTTAATGACTAGTAGGCTTAACTCTTTGTATGTCTGCACCACAGTTCCCGTTCGTTCCGTGCCGTGGCCGGATACGTATTGCACATCGGTATACCTGTCGCTACTCAGGCAACTCGTGTGCGTGGATTGGATCGAGCTCATGGGGTGTGTAGAGATTCCATGTTATAATTGCAAGTCCATATCCACTTTATAGGTTAAAGTCATAAGTTGTGATTGCACAACCATACTTCATAAGAGTTTAATAACTCTTCAACTAACTTTCGTTCTGGTGTCTTGGTATCAAATCGCATAAGACACAAGATTCTACTGGCCAAATAGAATCTAGCACATTGGTTAACCTGGCGCCGCAGTCAACTCATGTGCTTGGATCGGATCGAGCTATTGAGTATTGGGCCTGCATTCTCGCTCATCCGTATCCTTTGCGTACCGCCCCATGGCCCCGTCCTTAGAGTTAATGACTAATAGGCTTAACTCTTTGTATGTCTGCACCACAGTTCCCGTTCGTTCCGTGCCGTGGCCGGATACGTATTGCACAACAGTAGATACCATCACCTGACGTATCTAACACACCACTATTGTAACTCGTCGTCGAAGGACCTTTCAAGTG
>NW_026045156.1:287500-305000 GCF_943734845.2 Anopheles funestus
AGTCCTCTACACTACCATCAATAGTTGATAGGGCAGACATTTGAAAGATCTGTCGTCAGTCGACAAGCGACCATACGATCTGCGTCCTTATCCAGACTTCAACTCAAGCCGCCCGGAGGCGATTGGTTTAACTAATAAGTGCACCAGTTCAGCTACCCGCGAGGGCAACAGTCCCGGCATGTTGCATGTATTAGCTCTGGATTTTCCACAGTTATCCAAGTAACTAGTGGTAGGATGATCTTGTGAATTATAGCTGTTATACTGAGCCTTATGCGGTTTCACATTCATTTATGTTTGTACTTAGACATGCATGGCTTAACCTTTGAGACAAGCGTATATTACTGGTAGGATCAACCAGAATTCGTTCCACTACAGACACACACTCGCTTAGTGGGAAATAAATTTCCACACAACTCTCTCTCTCTAGAACCATATGGAATGGCTCTTTGGTGTTGGGTAAGGCACCAATTTGTTGGGGTGTAACGGTCACCACCAACTTTAAGTTTGTTAGGGCACAACGGAAACCACTAACTAAACTTTAGGAAACTAAATTTCCTCACACATTATCTCTCACCATATTAGCACTAGGTGCTATCCACGATTGTACAACGTTTCAACTCTTGAATCGACCGTAGGGCCGCGGAATTGCTTCCGGGCCCCTATTCTCGCTATTAATTGTTCATCTCTTTCAATACATCGAGTTCGTTCCATTGGGTAGTTCGCATGGCGAACGTTTTGATGCAGCCCCCTGGGGGACCACGGCACTTTACACCGGGTATGGTGTATGCGCAACCTACAGATAACAATAAACCCCTTATGCGTGTGTAAACCGATGTTGGGCTGCTCAACATCTTTCACGGTTACATCACTTGCACCAGAACCCACGGTGCCGATTTGGTAATATGTTGTACATTTACTCAAGATGTACGCTTCGGCCCCTTATTCAGGGGCTCAAGCTATTACCAGCAAGAACAATCCTCATCCAGACTTGAACTCGAAACACCCGGAGGCGAACGGTTTAACTAATAAGTGCACCAGTCTTGAATCCATGCGTCGGTGGAAACAATGCCGGCGTGTTGCATGTATTAGCTCTGAACTTAGCGAGTGATTGCCTTGCAGCTGTCATACTGAGCGTAGAGCGTGATTATCGCTCACTTGAACCATGTTGAATGGCTCTTTGGTGTAGGGTAAGGCACCAATTTGTTGGGGCGTAACGGTCACCACCAACTTAAGACTTGCTTATAGGCATTTCAACGTTTTCAACTCTTAAATCGACCGTGTTTCATTATCATCTCTTCTTCTTATTAAATGCATCGAGTTCGTTCCATTGGGTAGTTCGCATGGCGAACGGTTTGATGCAGCCCCCCGGGGGGGACCACGGCACTTTACACCGGGCATGGTGTATGCGCAACCTACAGATCACCAATATATTTGTGATCGATAATGCACACTTCTTACACGACTGACCAGTCGACAGCGCTGCCTTCCTATTATGCGTGTGTAAACCGATGTTGGGCTGCTCAACATCTTTCACGGTTACATCACTTGCACCCGAACCCATGGTGCCGATTTGGTAATATGTTGTACATGGTCTCAAGATGTACGCTTCGACCCCTTATTCAGGGGCTCAAGCTATTACCAGCAAGAACAATCCTCATCCAGACTTGAACTCGAAACACCCGGAGGCGAACGGTTTAACTAATAAGTGCACCAGTCTTGAATCCATGCGTCGGTGGAAACAATGCCGGCATGTTGCATGTATTAGCTCTGAACATAGCGAGTGATTGCCTTGCAGCTGTCGAACTGAGCGTAGAATGTGATTATCGCTCACTTGAAAGGGTCAAGCCCTTTCGAGTCGTCCGGTTTTTACGCCAGACGACTCGGTTCACCATCTTTCGGGAAGGGACCGTCTCGGTCGCAAGCTGCTCCGGTCCCCAAACAACCTGCGACAAATGATAGGAAATGCCGACATCAATATGTGTTCAGTTTGGTTTATCGCTCATAGGTCTTTTTGACCATCGATCCCTGATTATAACTCTCAATTAAACAGTCAGGAGAGTAAGGCATGCCCATCGATATCTCATCGACAGGCGATACCGCAAGAACGGCCAACGACACATCAGGTGATCGATTATTGCTACGACTTTTGCTTAATCGTTTCCACTCCTTAGAGAAAGAAACCCCCGGGGACCGTCTCGGTCGCAAGCTGCTCCGGTCCCTAAACAACCTGCGACAAATGATAGGAAATGCCGACATCAATATGTGTTCAGTTTGGTTTATCGCTCATTGGTCTGTTTGACCATCGATCCCTGATTAAACTCTCAGTAATCCAGTCGGGAGAGTAAGGCATGCCCATCGATATCTCATCGACAGGCGATACCGCTTGAACGGCCAACGACACATCAGAGGATCGTATCTTGCTACAACTTTTGCTTAATCGTTTCTTCTCCTTGGAGAAAGAAACCCCCGGGGACCGTCTCGGCCGCAAGCTGCTCCGGTCCCTAAACAACCTGCGGCATCAAATGATAGGAAAAGCCGACATCAATACGTGTTCAGTTTGGTTTATCGCTCATTGGTCTTGTTTGACCATCGATCCCTGATTAATACTCTCAATTAGAAGGTCGGTAGAGTAAGGCATGCCCATCGATATCTCATCGACAGGCGATACCGCATGAACGGCCAACGACACATCAGAGGATCGTATCTTGCTACAACTCTTGCTTAATAGTTTCCACTCCTTGGAGAAAGAAACCCCCGGGGACCGTCTCGGCCGCAAGTTGCTCCGGTCCCTAAACAACCTGCGGCATCAAATGATAGGAAAAGCCGACATCAATACGTGTTCAGTTTGGTTTATCTCTCATAGGTCTGTTTGACCATCGATCCTAGAATTCAACTTTCGAGTAAGGCATGCCCGTCGATATCTCATCGATAGGCGATACCGGTAGAACGGCCAACGACACACATCTAGGATCGCATTTACTCTTCCTTGGATGGATAACCAATACCCTAGGACCGTTTCATCGCGAGCTGCTCCGGTCCTCAAACAACTCGCGAACCACCGATAGGATGATATTAGGAATGGCCGACTTTCATCCTTTAACTCTCAGTTCTGCTTACCAAAACATAGGTACTTGGACCTTAAAGACCACTATATGTTCCCCGATCGGGGGCAATCGGAACGTCTATCCATCATCAACATCGTTTCACTCATTCCGAACCACCAAATTGGACAGACAGTACCATATTCACCAACCGATTGCTTCAACTTCGCAAACTGTATGGTAAGTTCTACTAATTTCACATCTTACCATCGACTAATAGTGCATAAATCCACTTGGAAATCACTTTTCCTTGGTCCTCGGACCTTTTACGACAACGTCCAACAAATATCCGAAGTCGTTTCCCAACTTAGACCAAGCATTTCGTATCTTTACTTCTAATCGATTTTTTCTCGCATAATTGACGATCAAAATCTAAAAACCACATTTTGAGCCAGAAGCAGTCGTCCGATCGTCCTGGGGGTAGTCTCAATCGATTTAGAAGGGTCCAATTCATAAAGATACATACTCAGTCAAAATCATGCTTCTGGCTCACCTACCCCCTATATAGTAAACGAAAGCGTACAGGCGTGGAAAACGTGCCATTTTTCTCCATCACGGACTTTTTTTTTCTCGTTGCACCGACTCTAGTAAAAAAGTGAAATTTTTTACTAGTTACCAACTTTTGCAAATTATCATCGGATATCACTTTTTATGGTCTATAGTAAGTTCTTATCACGTTTTAGTAGTTTTTGAAAAAAAAATTTTTTTGAACTTTTCAAAATTTTTCAAAACAAAGTTTTTGTAGGCGGTTTTGTGTATGGAGGGTTACTAGTCTCGGGGTCACTGTTTGACCAAAAAACCACTATATATCATTCGAAAGGTAATTTCAAGGGCTACAAAAAATTGTTCTACGGCACCCCCCTCCGACGTCTAGTATTCGAGTTATTGGCCAAAAACCATCACTTGAGCGATTTTTCGTTCAGGGTACCCGACTCTAGTAAAAAAGTGAAATTTTTCTCGATTGACCAAGTGTTGCAAATGACCATCGGATTTCACTTTTTATGGTCTATAGTGAGTTCTGATCACGATTTGGTACTTTTTGAAAAAATTTTTTTGACGCACTTTTCAAAATTTTGCAAAACCAAAACTTTTTAGGCGGTTTTGTGTATGGAGGGTTACTAGTCTCGGGGTCACTGTTTGACCAAAAAACCACTATATATCATTCGATAGATAATTTCAAGGGCTACCAAAAATTGTTCCACGACACCCCCCTGCGACGTCTAGTATTCGAGTTATTAGCCAAAAACCGCAACTTAAGCGGTTTTTCGTCCAGGGTACCCGACTCTAGTAAAATGATGCGATTTTTACTAGTCTAGGGAACTTTTTGGCCAAAAATCAAGTATATGTCATTCGATAGATAATTTCAAGGGCTACCAAAAATTGTTCCACGACACCCCCCTGCGACGTCTAGTATTCGAGTTATTAGCCAAAAACCGCAACTTAAGCGGTTTTTCGTCCAGGGTACCCGACTCTAGTAAAATGATGCGATTTTTACTAGTCTAGGGAACTTTTTGGCCAAAAATCAAGTATATGTCATTCGATAGATAATTTCAAGGGCTACCAAAAATTGTTCCACGACACCCCCCTGCGACGTCTAGTATTCGAGTTATTAGCCAAAAACCGCAATTATAGCGGTTTTTCGTCCAGGGTACCCGACTCTAGTAAAATGATGCGATTTTTACTAGTCTAGGGAACTTTTTGGCCAAAAATCAAGTATATGTCATTCGATAGATAATTTCAAGGGCTACCAAAAATTGTTCCATGACACCCCCCTGCGACGTCTAGTATTCGAGTTATGGGCCAAAAACCATTCATACTTGAGCATTTTGCTCATTTTGCCTGTACGGGTACCGGGGACTAGTAAAATCAGGCCAGTTTTACTAGAGTAGGGGTCCTTTTTGGTCAAAAAAACAACTTTTGCTCGTTCGATAGGGAATCGATAGGGCAACAAAAAATCGTTCTACGACCCCCCCTTCCGATGTCTAGTATTCGAGTTATGGGCCAAAAACAGTTTATAGCTAATTTTTCACTCGATTTTTCACCAAGTATCGCACATTACTCCGGTTCTATACATTGGATCGTCAATCTTTAAGATTTTATGGGTAGTTCCAACTGTTTGCTACATTTCATCCATACATCACCAACCGATTCAATGTCTGTGCTAGAAGTTATTAGAGGAATAAAAAAATTTACCCTTGGCTTTGGACCGTACAATTTTACCCATTTTTGGCCCATATTTGCCCCATAGCTCCGCCGGTATCCAAGATATGGCCACACTTTCTTCTGGCCATGGGTAGATGGCACTTGTGGCTAGATTTCTTCCATGCACCACTAATCGCTACCATGTCTGTGGCCGGAGCTATTCACGAAAGCGCCTCGCGCACTTGGTCGGATTTTTGGTCCAACTTGCACCATTTTTGGCCCATATTTGCCCCATAGCTCCGCCGGTATCCAAGATATGGCCACACTTTCTTCTGGCCATGGGTAGATGGCACTTGTGGCTAGATTTCTTCCATGCACCACTAATCGCTGCCATGTCTCTGGCCGGAGCTATTCACGAAAGCGCCTCGCGCACTTGGTCGGATTTTTGGTCCACCTGGCACCATTGTTGGCCCGTATTTGCCCCATAGCTCCGCCGGTATCCAAGATATGGCCACACTTTGTTCTGGCCATGGGTAGATGGCACTTGTGGCTAGATTTCTTCCATGCACCACTAATCGCTACCATGTCTCTGGCCGGAGCTATTCACGAAAGCGCCTCGCGCACTTGGTCGGATTTTTGGTCCAACTTGCACCATTTTTGGCCCATATTTGCCCCATAGCTCCGCCGGTATCCAAGATATGGCCACACTTTCTTCTGGCCATGGGTAGATGGCACTTGTGGCTAGATTTCTTCCATGCACCACTAATCACTACCATGTCTCTGGCCGGAGCTATTCGACGAACAACCATCGCATTTACCTAGGTACTTTTTCGGATTTTTGGTCCAACTTGCACCATTTTTGGCCCATATTTGCCCCATAGCTCCGCCGGTATCCAAGATATGGCCACACTTTCTTCTGGCCATGGGTAGATGGCACTTGTGGCTAGATTTCTTCCATGCACCACTAATCGCTACCATGTCTGTGGCCGGAGCTATTCACGAAAGCGCCTCGCGCACTTTGTCGGATTTTTGGTCCAACTTGCACCATTTTTGGCCCATATTTGCCCCATAGCTCCGCCGGTATCCAAGATATGGCCACACTTTCTTCTGGCCATGGGTAGATGGCACTTGTGGCTAGATTTCTTCCATGCACCACTAATCGCTACCATGTCTGTGGCCGGAGCTATTCACGAAAGCGCCTCGCGCACTTGGTCGGATTTTTGGTCCAACTTGCACCATTTTTGGCCCATATTTGCCCCATAGCTCCGCCGGTATCCAAGATATGGCCACACTTTCTTCTGGCCATGGGTAGATGGCACTTGTGGCTAGATTTCTTCCATGCACCACTAATCGCTACCATGTCTGTGGCCGGAGCTATTCGACGAACAACCATCGCATTCACCTTCTCGTTGCACTTCTTCGGGAATTTGGTGCAACCAAGTTTTCACTATAACTTGGTCATTTTCCGTCCATCGGACATGCGGTTTTGGGTGTCGATACTTGACACCGCGCGCTACAATATGTTCCTCCACGACCATGTGGTCCGATGCTTCCAACAGGAGCTATTCGAGGAGTACCGATTTTTCACCATTAAAAATGCTCGTTTTTGCACCAACTTTTGCCTATAACTCAGGCTGTATCGATCGGATCTTCAATCTTGAAAAAGTTTTGGATAGGTGGCATCAAATGCTACATTTCGTTCTTCCACGTCAACTTTGTCCGATGTCTAGCAAAAAAGTTATTCGCGAACCAAGTCCAGAACCCATGCAATGGCTGCCCACATTGCATACATCACGGCGGTTAACTCTCGTTACTCTATACCGAGGACTTGGTACTTTTTCAGGCATTCGTTGCTACTTCTCGGTTCATGATATTCGTTTACGGTCTTCACTAGGGCATTTGGTGCTCCTTATCGGTTCATGATATTCGTTTACGGTCTTCACTAGGGCATTTGGTGCTCCTTATCGGTTCATGATATTCGTTTACGGTCTTCACTAGGGCATTTGGTGCTCCTTATCGGTTCATGATATTCGTTTACGGTCTTCACTAGGGCATTTGGTAATGGGCTTCCCACTTTCTACTGATCGATCCATACTCACTTGCGTGCACCTAGCCTAGGAAGGTTTCCTTGGGCTTCCCATCTTTCTACTGATCGATCCATACTCACTTGCGTGCACCTAGCCTAGGAAGGTTTCCTATGGCTTCCCATCTTTCTACTGATCGATCCATACTCACTTGCGTGCACCTAGCCTAGGAAGGTTTCCTATGGCTTCCCATCTTTCTACTGATCGATCCATACTCACTTGCGTGCACCTAGCCTAGGAAGGTTTCCTATGGCTTCCCATCTTTCTACTGATCGATCCATACTCACTTGCGTGCACCTAGCCTAGGAAGGTTTCCTATGGCTTCCCATCTTTCTACTGATCGATCCATACTCACTTGCGTGCACCTAGCCTAGGAAGGTTTCCTATGGCTTCCCATCTTTCTACTGATCGATCCATACTCACTTGCGTGCACCTAGCCTAGGAAGGTTTCCTATGGCTTCCCATCTTTCTACTGATCGATCCATACTCACTTGCGTGCACCTAGCCTAGGAAGGTTTCCTATGGCTTCCCATCTTTCTACTGATCGATCCATACTCACTTGCGTGCACCTAGCCTAGGAAGGTTTCCTATGGCTTCCCATCTTTCTACTGATCGATCCATACTCACTTGCGTGCACCTAGCCTAGGAAGGTTTCCTTGGGCTTCCCATCTTTCTACTGATCGATCCATACTCACTTGCGTGCACCTAGCCTAGGAAGGTTTCCCTTTGGTACCGACTTCCATCTACGCACTCGATATAACCTAGGTACTTGGTACCGATGATGGTTAACACTCAAGCATTTCTTGCATCCTGCGTGCAAGGAACCAATTTTCACTTCTTAGGTACGTTTATGGGCCCGCATTTATCCAATATCGCTCCGATGGCCTTTCGCATTATTTCATCCGATAGCCCTTGCCAAAAGCTACCAAAAGTTCCTCCACGGCCATGTGCTCCGACGCTTAGTTTAGGAAATATTCGAAAAAATTCAAAATAGGAAGCATTTTCTTATTGGAAAATCACCTTAAATCGATGGCCATTTTTTGGGCAAAAACTTTAACGTCTTCCCGACTTTGCGGGAATTGCGAATTTTAGGCACCCAGAGAAAATCTTTTACTTTAAGGGGGCGGCCGCGAAGTTGCCCAAAGTCTCGGACACAAAAATTCTCAAGTTCCCCACTCTAGTAAAGCGACCTATGAGTATCTCCTGGCCCGCGAGCTCTGCGAGCGGGCCAGCTTCGGCGATTTTTGCCTTTTCGCCTAGGCGGTTCTTCTACGAAATTGGTCCACAGCTTTTGCTCAGAAAGCTAGCATTTGTTGCAACAGTTAGGTACTTGGTACCACATTTTGGTATCCATTTGGGCATTTGTGGCAACTACTCGGTACTTTGGCCCACATTTCGCTCTACTCGGGCCTCTATGGTGCTACTTGTCGGTACTTTTGGCCAACTTAGGCCAATTGGGTGCAACTTGTGGGTACTCTGTGGGTACTTTAGGGCATATTGTGTCTTTCGGGTGAACCTTCGCGATACTTCATGGGTACTGATGGCCAACTTAGGAACATTCAGTGCAACCTTTGGGCCTAAGGAAATTTGTCCAACTCTTTGGACTTAGAAAATTTTCTGGACTTAGAAAATTTTCTGGACTTGTAAAAATTTTCAAATGTTCAATTTGGCCCACATTTCGCTCTACTCGGGCCTCTATGGTGCTACTTGGCGGTACTTTTGGCCAACTTAGGCCAATTGGGTGCTCTTTGTGGGTACTCTATCGGTACTTTTGGCCAACTTAGGCCAATGGGGTGCTATATGTGGGTGCTCTATCGGTACTTTTGGCCATGTTAGGCCCATTCGGTGCTATTTGTGGGTACTCTATCGGTACTTTTGGCCATGTTAGGCCCATTGGGTGCTATTTGTGGGTACTCTATCGGTACTTTTGGCCAACTTAGGCCAATTGGGTGCTGCTTATGGGTACTCTATCGGTACTTTTGGCCAACTTAGGCCAATTGGGTGCTCTTTGTGGGTACTCTATCGGTACTTTTGGCCATCTTAGGCCCATTCGGTGCTATTTGTGGGTACTCTATCGGTACTTTTGGCCAACATAGGCCAATTGGGTGCTACTTGTGGGTGCTCTATCGGTACTTTTGGCCAACTTAGGCCAACTGGGTGCTATTTGTGGGTACTCTATCGGTACTTTTGGCCAACTTAGGCCAACTCAGTGCTACTTGTGGGTACTCTATCGGTACTTTTGGCCAACTTAGGCCCATTCGGTGCTATTTGTGGGTACTCTATCGGTACTTTTGGCCAACTTAGGCCAACTCAGTGCTACTTGTGGGTACTCTATCGGTACTTTTGGCCAACTTAGGCCAATTGGGTGCTCTTTGTGGGTGCTCTATCGGTACTTTGGGACATATTATGTCCTTCGGGTGAACCTTCTCGATACCTCATGGGTACTTGTGGCCAACTTAGGAAAATTCAGTGCAACCTATGGGCCTTTGGAAATTGTTCCAACACTTTGGACTTAGAAAATTTTCTGGACTTAGAAAATTTTTTGGACTTAGAAAAATTTTCAACTTCTGTATCTTCTTCATCATGTTCCATTTTGTGGGACTTAGAAAATTTTCTGGACTTAGAAAATTTTTTGGACTTAGGAAATTTTTCAACACTTGTAAAATTTTTGTTCCTTCTTTGAAGAAGAATACTTTCCACTATTAGCTTCTTTCTCTTTTTCTTCTTAGTTGTCTTCTTATTTTCGGTCCGAGAGCGCCGACACTTGTAAAATTATCTAAGTCCGAAGACTTTTGGAATGAACCAAAAGTCAACGAACACAATACATCAACCCTATCAACATCAAGTGGCAACCCGAAGGAAGCGCAGCGGCCAGCCCATGTACAACGCGAAGTTGTAGCATGCAACCAACCAACCGCTAACCTCCAACGGCACTCAATGTATTCGTTACACATGGGCGCACCTGCACCACACTGTCGTGACCATCCAACGAGCCGTCGGTTCGGTCGTGTGTTACAAGCACCCCATCACATAGGCATAGAGTCACCACACAGTGTTCTTCAACACTCTCGTCACATGATGCAAGTCACGGTACGCACCACCAATGTGCACTGGTTGGCCAATTCCAGCACACACGGGGCGCGCACGCGCAAGCACTAACCACCAAGCATGGGTCGCCTGAGAGGATCGATGCGAACGCATCTCTACAACTTGAAGCTCCCAGCCTGTAGTCCCGTCGTTTGCGGGCGGTCGTAGGTGTCGAAACTAGTGATATCCACAGTCGGCAAGCTCGTCCACCGGTGTTCCCAACATGTATGGTACTAACACGTGCAGCGCGAACCCGCCCTTTGCGGCCTAGTAGTAAGCGGGGATGAGACGCCAGTGTGCCAATGGACAGCACGGACGGTTCTCGGAGGGTTGTTAGGCCCGCTAGCTTACGACCACCTAATGGGTATAAGAAGCGCTATCAGCTCGGATTGGATACGACCTTAGAGGCGTTCAGGCATAATCCAGCGGACGTAGCGTCATACCATAGTCCGTTCGAACTAGTATTGAGCCAGTGGTCCGTACCTGTGGTTCCTCTCGTACTGCACAGGAATTCCGTTAAGATAGCGACAAACAATGCACACCAGTAGGGTAAAACTAACCTGTCTCACGACGGTCTAAACCCAGCTCACGTTCCCTTGAAAGGGTGAACAATCCTACGCTTGGTAAATTTTGCTTTACAATGATAGGAAGAGCCGACATCGAAGGATCAAAAAGCCACGTCGCTATGAACGCTTGGCGGCCACAAGCCAGTTATCCCTGTGTAGTCTGAGCGAAACCTCCGAAGTGAACGGACGTGTTTTTCGAGCGCTCCCGTGCGAATTTGCGAAAAAGTGCGTTTAAAGCGAATTAGTTCGAGATTTACCCACAGGTGGCGCTGGTGTTGTTAGGAGTGATATTCCCCAGCCCCCCCAACTCGAACCATAGTGCTACGAGCGTTTTTACGGAAAACGTGAAATATTTCACGAAATATTTCATGAAATATTTCAACCTTGAAATATTTCAAAAGAGGACAAAATTTCCTTTCTGGGGAGCCGTCGGACGCCCGGATCGGACAAGTGGTTCTGGAGATATAGGGGATTGAAAAAGTTTGATAAGTAGTTCGATAACTGTTATCGAACTCCAACACCGAGTTATCAAACTTCCGGACAAATCCTTTAAAGTGGGATATCTCGGTAACCCTTCGGGCTAGAGGGACGTCCGGGGTATCGGTGGATAGGTCTCGGAGTGGAGCACCGGATCGTCACCCCCCCGCCCCTCCCATATCCACTCCCTCCCCCTCAGGAGGGAAAATCCAGTGTTTTCTAGTGTCCGGTTGGTATTGCCCTCTAAAAGTGCGCGAATCGGTTAAAAAATATTGCAGAACATTAAGTGAGATTATCCCGATTCGATGAAGTGGTCTGCCGTTTCTGTGCGTTAAAAAACAACGGAGATATTAGCACCCAAAGTTGGAGGTTTTTCGCGTTTCCGGTTTCGGTTCCGGCCATACAATTTGTATGGGATTTTCTGAAAATCAGTTTTTTGTGAATAACTTCGTCAATTCTCAACGGATTTTCAAAAATAAAACATCAAAAGACGCGTATTGAAAAGACGCATCCAACGGTGTTAAGTTTGTGCGTGTGTGTGTATGCCACCGGAAGTGGTGCCCAAAAAACTAGTGTTTTTTAGTGTCCGGTTGGTATTGCCCTCTAAAAGTGAGCGAATCGATTCAAAAACATTGTAAAACGTTAAGTGAGAACGTCCCGATTCGATGAAGTGGTCTGCCGTTTCTGTGCGTTGAAAAACAACGGAGATATTAGCGCCCAAAGTTGGAGGTTTTTCGCGTTTCCGGTTTCGGTTCCCGCCATACAATTTGTATGGGATTTTCCGGGGACCAGTTTTTCGTGAATAACTTCGTCAATTCTTAACGGATTTTCAAAAGTGAAACATCAAAAGACGCGTATTGAAAAGACGCATCCAACGGTGTGAAGTTTGTGCGTGTGTGTGTATGCCACCGGAAGTGGTCATCAAAAAACTGGTGTTTTTGAGTGTCCGGTTTATATTGCCCTCTATAAGTGCGCGAATCGATTTAAAAATATTGCAGAACGTTAAGTGAGAACGTCCCGATTCGTTGAAGTGGTCTGACGTTTCTGTGCGTTGAAAACCAACGGAGTTATTAGCGCCCAAAGTTGGAGGTTTTTTGCATTTCCGGTTTCAAAAAGTGCGTGTAAAATCCACCACGTGTTTTCGGGCGACATCTTGAAGATTTGGCAAAGTGGAAGGCCAATATTATTTAATTAGTTATTAAATTTTTGAAATTTAATAACTCGGTCGGTTGGCCACCTGGCCACTTGGATTTTGGCATCCGGCCCTCGATTGGGGTCCTCTACCCGTGTGCCAAGTCCCCCCCCGCTACTCCCAAAAACCAGGGAGTTTTTTCCGGCCCGGTTTTTGATTTTTCAAAAATCAACCCTGCAACCTGGCGCGGGTTTAATCATCGTAACAGGAGTGGCCCATCGGGACTCACCCGGGAAAATTGGCCGCAGGCCGATCGGTCCGGAATTAGCCCGGAAACCAGCGAAAAGGCGAAAAAAAGGGGGTTTTTCGGGTTTTTGGAGGCCAGTTTCCTCCCACCACCCCCTCGATCCACCCACCATCGGATAGGGCTTGGCCGGGCGCGTCGATCGATCCGTGGATCGCCAGGATCGGTCCATAAACGGCTGAGTTCTGCTATCTGGAAAAATCCTTTGGTGGTGTTAGTGTGCGAGTGCATTAGTGTTAGTGCAAAAACATTTTTATTGCACAACTTCGAGAAAAGTGGACCGATTGCGACGTTTAGCACTTCGTTGGACGCGTCTCGGCAAGACGCGTCGATACGTGCCTTCAACGGGTCAATCGGGCCCATAGTTCGGTGGCCAGAGTGCCGGACATTTTGACCGTGTGTGTGTGAAAATCGGTGGCCAAATCGTGCACCACTCCGTCAGTTTTCGTCGGATCCGGACGTGCGACACCTCCCTGGAATCGTCTTCGCGAGAGCCAGCTCTTGCCGTACCAGGGGGGGCGATCCAGTGAACGGCCCCGGAACTGGGTTTTGTGTGTGCGTGTGTGCGAGCGGAATTTTCATTTGTGCACCGTTTCGGAACCGCTGGTCCGATTTCGAAGTCCGGCACCTCGTTGCAAATGCGCCGACGAGACGCAGCTGTTGCCGTTGTTTCGGAGGCGATCCATTGAGCGGATCGGAAGATCAATTTTTAGACGAGCTAAACGCTGATTTTTGGTAAGTTTGAGAGTCCCATCAGTACCGGAACACGAGGACGCATCGACCAAAATTTTCCGGCAGTCGATCGGACCGGAAACAGCCTGGAAACCAGCGAAAAAGCGGAAAAAAGGGGGTTTTTCGGGTTTTTGGAGGCCAGTTCCTCCCACCACCCCCTCGATCCACCCACCATCGGATAAGGCTCGGTCGGGCGCGTCGATTGATCCGTGGATCGCCAGGATCGGTTCATAAACGGCTGAGTTCTGCTATCTGGAAAAATCCGTTTGGTGGTGTTAGTGTGCGAGTGCATTAGTGTTAGTGTGAAAAACTTTCTTATTGCACAACTTCGTGAAAAGTGGACCGATTGGGACGTCCAGCACTTCGTTGGAAGCGTCTCGGCAAGACGCGTCGATACGTGCCTTCGACGGGTCAATCGGGCCCATAGTGCGGTGGCCAGAGTGCCGGACATATTCGACCGTGTGTGTGTGAAAATCGGTGGCCAAATCGTGCACCACTTCGTCAGTTTTCATCGGATCCGGACGTGCGACACCTCCCTGGAATCGTCTTCGCGAGAGCCAGCTTTCGCCGTACCAGGGGGGGCGATCCAGTGAACGGCCCCGGAACTGGGTTTTGCGTGTGTGTGTGTGTGCGCCAGATTTTCAACCGTGCACCATTTCGGAACCGCTGGTCCGATTTGGACGTCCGACACCTCGTTGGATTCGTCTCGGCGAGACCTACTTGCTGCCATCAATCCGGAGTCGATCAACGGAGTAGCAAGTAAGTCGATTCTTTTTCATTAGGGTTTGCTTGGCACCTGGGGAAGCCAAGCACCATGGACGGTGCAAGGTCTTTGCGGTCGAGGACCTTGTCGACGGACGAGAGGGTTGCGCCGACGAATCGTCCTTCATTGCAGCCGCGAGTGCTGCTTACTAAGTCGTCGATGCCGGTCGTCAAGGAGACGACCTCTACCGGTGCAGCAGCGCAACGCGACGAGGAGATGCGCGAGCTTCGTCGCACCAACGAGGAGCTGCGGGCCATGCTCGCCAAGCTGCAGGAGGAGCTGTCCCTCTTCCGGGTCCAGATGGCGTCAGCAGAAGCGAATGCTCGTCGCGATGCGGAGGTGGCACTCTCGGCGGCTGTACGTCGGGAGGAAATAGCGGCGGCGGAAATCGCCGCACTTCGAGAGGCACAACGGCTGGATCGTGAGGCTCATCGGCGCGAGCGTGACGCGCTTAATGAGCTCATTTTGCAGGTGGTCGGAGGTCAGCAGCAGCTGGGCGAGCCGATACGCGCCTCTGTGGCTTATTCGCCGACCCCAATGCCACGGCGTCGGATGGAGCAGCAGCAGAGTGAGCAGCAGCGTGGGCAGCAGCAGCAGCGGCAGCGACAGCAGGTTGCGGTGACGGCTATGGTGGAGCCGTCTCCGGACCAGGATGGCGGCTCCTGGACTGAAGTGGTGCGCCGTAAGCCGGCACGTCAACCAGCGAGCATGCAGCAGCAGCAGCAGCAGCAGCAGAAGCAGCAGTGGCCGCAGCTGCAACAACAACGGGCGAAGGTCTGGCGACAGGCGGTTGCAGGACCATCGTCACAGCAGCCCCAACAACAGCAGGGGCAACAGGCCTGGCGTAGCCAGCCTGCAACACGGCGAGGCGGAGGGCGTCAACGGCAGCGCAAAATCAAGCCGGACGCAATTGAGATCGCTCCAGCTGAGGGACAAACCTGGACCGAGGTTTATCAGGTTGTGCGTGGGGCTCCAGAGATGGAGAAGCATGCAGAGGCCCTCGGAGTCGGACGACGCACCACACGCTCCCGACTTGTCATGGAGCTGAAGGAGAGCGCGAACGCTGCAGAGGTGCTGCAGTGCATTAAAGAAGTGTGCGCGAAGGCGGAACTGCCGGCATCAGCACGCTTGGTGACTCCCACGGTCGACATCCGGATGGACGCGGTCGACCCTTTAGCGGAGGAGTCACACGTGGCGAAGGCTCTCTCCGAGCTGTGCCAGCACACTGTGGAGGAGACATCGGTTCGGCTGCGACCAGCGTGGGACGGCACGAAGGTGGCGGTAGCGCGGGTGACAACGAAGGCGGCAGAGGAGCTGGACGGGAAGTTTGTCAAAATCAAGTACACGTCCTGCCTGATCCGGAAGGTGGCTCCAATGCAGACGCGGCAGCAACGTTGCTACAAGTGTCTGGAGATGGGACACGTCCGGGCAGCGTGCACGAGCGAAGTCGACCGCTCGGCCAGCTGCATTCGTTGCGGGAAGCCGGATCATCAGGCGAAGAGCTGCACGGCGGAGGTGTGCTGTGCCGTGTGCAGCGGCCCGCATCCGGTCGGTCACCTGACGTGCCGGCGCTAAAGGTGCTGCAGATCAACCTTGGGCGAAGCAGGACAGCTCAGGACCTGCTGATGCAGACGGCTCGCGAGCTGGATGTTCAGGTGGTGCTCGCCTGTGAGCTGTATCGGCCGCCTCGAGATGATCCGCGATGGGCTGTTGATGAGGAGTTGAGCGTGGCGATCGTCGCAACGGGGGCTTACCCCATCCAGCGTCTGTGGGGAAGCGTCGTCCCGGGACTGGTGGTTGCCACGATAGCGGGAGTTACGTTCGCCAGCTGCTACGTGTCGCCTAGCAGCGGTCTTGATGACTTCGAGGAGTTTCTTGGTGCGGTGGAGGTGTCGCTGGTGGGACATACAACATCAGTCCTGGCCGGGGACTTCAACGCCTGGAACGAGGAGTGGGGGAGTGCGCGCACTACCCGGAAGGGGCAGGAGCTCCTGAGCGTGGTGGAGCAGCTGGCGCTGCAGACGCTGAACCGTGGCAACGTGCCCACCTTCAAGGGCAACGGGGTTGCACGGGAAAGCGTCATCGACGTCTCCTTCGCCAGCCAATCCATTGTGCGACCGGACTCATGGCGCGTGCTTAACCGCTTCTCCGGCAGCGATCACGAGTACATCGAGTTCCAGGTGGACGTTCCGGGTCAACGGAACAAGCGACGTGGCCAGCAGCACCAAAGCCTAGCAGCAGCCAGTGACGGGACAGCCAGGCATGTCGGAACTCGGTGGAAGACGACGCAGTTCGTCCGGAAGAGCTTCGACATCGCCCTCACAGTCGGCCGCTTTGGACAGGTCGACACTCCGGAGGGGCTGGTTGGCGGACTCACTCGGGCGTGCGATGAAACCATGGAGAGAGTGCACGGGGCTACCTTCCACCGCAAGCCCCAGGTGTACTGGTGGTCTCCGGACATCGAGCGCTTGAGGGAAGAGTGCGAAGCAGCGGAGGCAGCCCATCGTCGGGCCCAACCGTCGGAGCGTGCTGTGACGTCTGCCGGACTGCAGGATTGTCGTCGTTTGCTGCAGGCCAGTATCCAGAACAGCAAGGAGAGCAGCCTTCAAGAGCTGATTGACGGCGTCGAGGCTGAGGTGTTCGGTCTTGGGTACAAGGTTGTGCGAGCGAAGCTTCGTGGCCGGGCGCCACCGGAAACGGACCGCGCTGTTCTCGGTCCGATCGTCGACGCCTTGTTCCCGGAGCATCCATCGTTCGAGTGGCCGGACATCGAAGCGAGCACCGCCTCACACGTCGCTCTGAGGCCGGTCACGAGCTCGGAGGTCCTGCTGCTGGCTGAGCGGATGGCGTCGTCCAAGGCGCCAGGGTTGGACGGCATCCCCAACACTGCAGCGAAGGCAGCGATGCGGATGCACCCGGAGGTCTTCGTGGACGTGTACAACCAGCTGCTCGAGCGAGGCGAGTTTCCTGCGGCGTGGAAGGAGGCTCGACTTGTGCTGATCGCGAAGCCGGGCAAGCAGCCGGGCGACCCGTCATCATATCGTCCGCTGCTCATGCTGGGAGCAGTCGCCAAGGGGTTCGAGCGGGTGATCCTGGATCGGCTGAACGACCA
>NW_026045156.1:312500-332500 GCF_943734845.2 Anopheles funestus
CGGATCGAGCTATTGAGTATTGGGCCTGCATACTCGCTCATCCGTATCCTTTGCGTACCGCCCCATGGCCCCGTCCTTAGAGTTAATGACTAGTAGGCTTAACTCTTTGTATGTCTGCACCACAGTTCCCGTTCGTTCCGTGCCGTGGCCGGATACGTATTGCACATCGGTATACCTGTCGCTACTCAGGCAACTCGTGTGCGTGGATTGGATCGAGCTCATGGGGTGTGTAGAGATTCCATGTTATAATTGCAAGTCCATATCCACTTTATAGGTTAAAGTCATAAGTTGTGATTGCACAACCATACTTCATAAGAGTTTAATAACTCTTCAACTAACTTTCGTTCTGGTGTCTTGGTATCAAATCGCATAAGACACAAGATTCTACTGGCCAAATAGAATCTAGCACATTGGTTAACCTGGCGCCGCAGTCAACTCATGTGCTTGGATCGGATCGAGCTATTGAGTATTGGGCCTGCATACTCGCTCATCCGTATCCTTTGCGTACCGCCCCATGGCCCCGTCCTTAGAGTTAATGACTAATAGGCTTAACTCTTTGTATGTCTGCACCACAGTTCCCGTTCGTTCCGTGCCGTGGCCGGATACGTATTGCACAACAGTAGATACCATCACCTGACGTATCTAACACACCACTATTGTAACTCGTCGTCGAAGGACCTTTCAAGTGCCTGATGGCCAGGGGAGCTCTTACACGGCACGGAGACACAGTGATGCTCGCCCATCACAGTGTACAACGATCGAGTTTGCTTAAGTGTCTGGGTACCTACACACCAGACACAATGCAATGGCCACGGATCCACACAAGGCACATCACATGCAGAAAGCTTCACCAGATTATGACACATACCACACTCTTGTAACTCGTCGTCGAAGGGGCGTTCAAAGTGCCTTACGGCTAGGGGAGATCTAGCACGGCACGGAGACACAGTGATGGTTGCCCATCAAAGTGTACAACGATCGAGTTTGCTTTCCGCGCAAGCGTTATAAGTGTCTGGGTACCTACACACCAGACACAATGCAATGGCCACGGATCCACACAAGGCACATCACATGCAGAAAGCTTCACCAGATTCTGACACATACCACACTCTTGTAACTCGTCGTCGAAGGGGCGTTCAAAGTGCCTTACGGCTAGGGGGGATCTAGCACGGCACGGAGACACAGTGATGGTCACCCATCAAAGTGTACAACGATCGAGTTTGCTTTCCGCGCAAGCGTTCTAAGTGTCTGGGTATCTAAGCACCAGACACAATGCAATGGCCACGGATCCACACAAGGCACATCACATGCAGAAAGCTTCACCAGATTCTGACACATACCACACACATGCAACTCGTCGTCGAAGGGGCGTTCAAGTGCCTTACGGCTAGGGGAGATCTAGCTCGGCACGGAGACACAGTGATGGTCACCCATCAAAGTGTACAACGAACGAGTTGGCTTTCAACAAATTCTGACACATAGCAAGCGAGCGACCGAGCTACACCGAAGGCAGCCCATGGTTGGTCACTCGCGGACGATCATCAGTAATGATCCTTCCGCAGGTTCACCTACGGAAACCTTGTTACGACTTTTACTTCCTCTAAATCATCAAGTTCGGTCAACTTCAGCCATGCCAGCTGCAGCTCACGAAGGAACCGCGGAAGGTAAGCCTCCAGAAACCTCACTAAATAATCCATCGGTAGTAGCGACGGGCGGTGTGTACAAAGGGCAGGGACGTAATCAGCACTAGCTAATGACTAGTGCTTACTAGAAATTCCAGGTTCATGGGGACCGTTGCAGTCCCCAATCCCGACTAGATGGGCATTTTAGTGATTTCCCGTTCCTCTCGGAATGGGGGCGCCTATTGGCGAGAACACGCTGCGACCCACATTGTAGCACGCGTGCAGCCCAGAACATCTAAGGGCATCACGGACCTGTTATCGCTCATTCTCAGCTTGCTAAACACAAGTTGTCCCGCTAAGCAGGGCAAACGTAGCCGACGACCGCCCGTGAAGGCGCCGCCCGGCTGTAACGTCAGGTGCGCCCGGAGGCGCACTGCTGACAGCGTTCTAGTTAGCATGTTTGAGTCACGTTCGTTATCGGAATTAACCAGACAAATCATTCCACGAACTAAGAACGGCCATGCACCACTACCCTTAAATTTGAGAAAGAGCTATCAATCTGTCTTACCTCGATAAGTTTGGACCTGGTAAATTTTCCCGTGTTGAGTCAAATTAAGCCGCAAGCTCCACTTCTTGTGGTGCCCTTCCGTCAATTCCTTTAAGTTTCAACTTTGCAACCATACTTCCCCCGGAACCCGATTTTGGTTTCCCGGAAGCGACTGAGAGCACCGAATAGGGGTAGCGTCTCCCAATTGCTAATTGGCATCGTTTACGGTTAGAACTAGGGCGGTATCTAATCGCCTTCGATCCTCTAACTTTCGTTCTTGATTAAAGAAAGCATCCATGGCAAACGCTTTCGCTTCAGTTGGTCCTACGACGGTCTACGAATTTCACCTCTCGCGCCGTAATACCAATGCCCCCAACTACTTCTGTTAATCATTACCTCTAGGTTTCTGACAAACCAACGAAATCGTATAAACCGAGGTCATATTCCATTATTCCATGCAAGATTATTCTCGGCCAACGCCAACCCCACGGGGGGGCCGGACGCTTTGTCTTAGCCTGCTTTGAGCACTCTAATTTGTTCAAGGTAAATGTGAGTATCTTGAGCACCATGAGGAGCCCGTGCCGGAGTTAACCGGTAGCACGGTACTCGTTCACAGAGTAACGCCCAAGTACACCATTGTGAGTCGCAGCCGTGAGCGCGCGCACGAACGGCCCCGGCGTGTAACCGGGCGCCCGTGGCGGTCACGTGTCTGGACGGGCAATCAACTTCGAACGTTTTAACCGCAACAACTTTAATATACGCTAGTGGAGCTGGAATTACCGCGGCTGCTGGCACCAGACTTGCCCTCCACTTGATCCTTGTTGAAGGATTTATACTCAACTCATTCCAATTATGGACCATCGTTAGAGAGGTCCATATTGTTATTTCTCGTCACTACCTCCCCGTACTGGGATTGGGTAATTTACGCGCCTGCTGCCTTCCTTGGATGTGGTAGCCATTTCTCAGGCTCCCTCTCCGGAATCGAACCCTGATTCCCCGTTACCCGTCGCAACCATGGTAGTCCTCTACACTACCATCAATAGTTGATAGGGCAGACATTTGAAAGATCTGTCGTCAGTCGACAAGCGACCATACGATCTGCGTCCTTATCCAGACTTCAACTCAAGCCGCCCGGAGGCGATTGGTTTAACTAATAAGTGCACCAGTTCAGCTACCCGCGAGGGCAACAGTCCCGGCATGTTGCATGTATTAGCTCTGGATTTTCCACAGTTATCCAAGTAACTAGTGGTAGGATGATCTTGTGAATTATAGCTGTTATACTGAGCCTTATGCGGTTTCACATTCATTTATGTTTGTACTTAGACATGCATGGCTTAACCTTTGAGACAAGCGTATATTACTGGTAGGATCAACCAGAATTCGTTCCACTACAGACACACACTCGCTTAGTGGGAAATAAATTTCCACACAACTCTCTCTCTCTAGAACCATATGGAATGGCTCTTTGGTGTTGGGTAAGGCACCAATTTGTTGGGGTGTAACGGTCACCACCAACTTTAAGTTTGTTAGGGCACAACGGAAACCACTAACTAAACTTTAGGAAACTAAATTTCCTCACACATTATCTCTCACCATATTAGCACTAGGTGCTATCCACGATTGTACAACGTTTCAACTCTTGAATCGACCGTAGGGCCGCGGAATTGCTTCCGGGCCCCTATTCTCGCTATTAATTGTTCATCTCTTTCAATACATCGAGTTCGTTCCATTGGGTAGTTCGCATGGCGAACGTTTTGATGCAGCCCCCTGGGGGACCACGGCACTTTACACCGGGTATGGTGTATGCGCAACCTACAGATAACAATAAACCCCTTATGCGTGTGTAAACCGATGTTGGGCTGCTCAACATCTTTCACGGTTACATCACTTGCACCAGAACCCACGGTGCCGATTTGGTAATATGTTGTACATTTACTCAAGATGTACGCTTCGGCCCCTTATTCAGGGGCTCAAGCTATTACCAGCAAGAACAATCCTCATCCAGACTTGAACTCGAAACACCCGGAGGCGAACGGTTTAACTAATAAGTGCACCAGTCTTGAATCCATGCGTCGGTGGAAACAATGCCGGCGTGTTGCATGTATTAGCTCTGAACTTAGCGAGTGATTGCCTTGCAGCTGTCATACTGAGCGTAGAGCGTGATTATCGCTCACTTGAACCATGTTGAATGGCTCTTTGGTGTAGGGTAAGGCACCAATTTGTTGGGGCACAACGAAACCACCAACTTAAGACTTGCTTATAGGCATTTCAACGTTTTCAACTCTTAAATCGACCGTGTTTCATTATCATCTCTTCTTCTTATTAAATGCATCGAGTTCGTTCCATTGGGTAGTTCGCGTGGCGAACGGTTTGATGCAGCCCCCCGGGGGGGACCACGGCACTTTACACCGGGCATGGTGTATGCGCAACCTACAGATCACCAATATATTTGTGATCGATAATGCACACTTCTTACACGACTGACCAGTCGACAGCGCTGCCTTCCTATTATGCGTGTGTAAACCGATGTTGGGCTGCTCAACATCTTTCACGGTTACATCACTTGCACCCGAACCCATGGTGCCGATTTGGTAATATGTTGTACATGGTCTCAAGATGTACGCTTCGACCCCTTATTCAGGGGCTCAAGCTATTACCAGCAAGATCAATCCTCATCCGGACTTGAACTCGAAACACCCGGAGGCGAACGGTTTAACTAATAAGTGCACCAGTCTTGAATCCATGCGTCGGTGGAAACAATGCCGGCGTGTTGCATGTATTAGCTCTGAACTTAGCGAGTGATTGCCTTGTAGCTGTCGAACTGAGCGTAGAATGTGATTATCGCTCACTTGAAAGGGTCAAGCCCTTTCGAGTCGTCCGGTTTTTACGCCAGACGACTCGGTTCACCATCTTTCGGGAAGGGACCGTCTCGGTCGCAAGCTGCTCCGGTCCCCAAACAACCTGCGACAAATGATAGGAAATGCCGACATCAATACGTGTTCAGTTTGGTTTATCGCTCATAGGTCTTTTTGACCATCGATCCCTGATTATAACTCTCAATTAAACAGTCAGGAGAGTAAGGCATGCCCATCGATATCTCATCGACAGGCGATACCGCAAGAACGGCCAACGACACATCAGGTGATCGATTATTGCTACGACTTTTGCTTAATCGTTTCCACTCCTTAGAGAAAGAAACCCCCGGGGACCGTCTCGGTCGCAAGCTGCTCCGGTCCCTAAACAACCTGCGACAAATGATAGGAAATGCCGACATCAATATGTGTTCAGTTTGGTTTATCGCTCATTGGTCTGTTTGACCATCGATCCCTGATTAAACTCTCAGTAATCCAGTCGGGAGAGTAAGGCATGCCCATCGATATCTCATCGACAGGCGATACCGCTTGAACGGCCAACGACACATCAGAGGATCGTATCTTGCTACAACTTTTGCTTAATCGTTTCTTCTCCTTGGAGAAAGAAACCCCCGGGGACCGTCTCGGTCGCAAGCTGCTCCGGTCCCTAAACAACCTGCGACAAATGATAGGAAATGCCGACATCAATACGTGTTCAGTTTGGTTTATCGCTCATTGGTCTTGTTTGACCATCGATCCCTGATTAATACTCTCAATTAGAAGGTCGGTAGAGTAAGGCATGCCCATCGATATCTCATCGACAGGCGATACCGCATGAACGGCCAACGACACATCAGAGGATCGTATCTTGCTACAACTCTTGCTTAATAGTTTCCACTCCTTGGAGAAAGAAACCCCCGGGGACCGTCTCGGCCGCAAGTTGCTCCGGTCCCTAAACAACCTGCGGCATCAAATGATAGGAAAAGCCGACATCAATACGTGTTCAGTTTGGTTTATCGCTCATAGGTCTGTTTGACCATCGATCCTAGAATTCAACTTTCGAGTAAGGCATGCCCGTCGATATCTCATCGATAGGCGATACCGGTAGAACGGCCAACGACACACATCTAGGATCGCATTTACTCTTCCTTGGATGGATAACCAATACCCTAGGACCGTTTCATCGCGAGCTGCTCCGGTCCTCAAACAACTCGCGAACCACCGATAGGATGATATTAGGAATGGCCGACTTTCATCCTTTAACTCTCAGTTCTGCTTACCAAAACATAGGTACTTGGACCTTAAAGACCACTATATGTTCCCCGATCGGGGGCAATCGGAACGTCTATCCATCATCAACATCGTTTCACTCATTCCGAACCACCAAATTGGACAGACAGTACCATATTCACCAACCGATTGCTTCAACTTCGCAAACTGTATGGTAAGTTCTACTAATTTCACATCTTACCATCGACTAATAGTGCATAAATCCACTTGGAAATCACTTTTCCTTGGTCCTCGGACCTTCTACGACAACGTCCAACAAATATCCGAAGTCGTTTCCCAACTTAGACCAAGCATTTCGTATCTTTACTTCTAATCGATTTTTTCTCTCATAATTGACGATCAAAATCTAAAAACCACATTTTGAGCCAGAAGCAGTCGTCCGATCGTCCTGGGGGTAGTCTCAATCGATTTAGAAGGGTCCAATTCATAAAGATACATACTCAGTCAAAATCATGCTTCTGGCTCACCTACCCCCTATATAGTAAACGAAAGCGTACAGGCGTGGAAAACGTGCCATTTTTCTCCATCACGGACTTTTTTTTTCTCGTTGCACCGACTCTAGTAAAAAAGTGAAATTTTTTACTAGTTACCAACTTTTGCAAATTATCATCGGATATCACTTTTTATGGTCTATAGTAAGTTCTTATCACGTTTTAGTAGTTTTTGAAAAAAAAATTTTTTTGAACTTTTCAAAATTTTTCAAAACAAAGTTTTTGTAGGCGGTTTTGTGTATGGAGGGTTACTAGTCTCGGGGTCACTGTTTGACCGAAAAACCACTATATATCATTCGAAAGGTAATTTCAAGGGCTACAAAAAATTGTTCTACGGCACCCCCCTCCGACGTCTAGTATTCGAGTTATTGGCCAAAAACCATCACTTGAGCGATTTTTCGTTCAGGGTACCCGACTCTAGTAAAAAAGTGAAATTTTTCTCGATTGACCAAGTGTTGCAAATGACCATCGGATTTCACTTTTTATGGTCTATAGTGAGTTCTGATCACGATTTGGTACTTTTTGAAAAAATTTTTTTGACGCACTTTTCAAAATTTTGCAAAACCAAAACTTTTTAGGCGGTTTTGTGTATGGAGGGTTACTAGTCTCGGGGTCACTGTTTGACCAAAAAACCACTATATATCATTCGAAAGGTAATTTCAAGGGCTACAAAAAATTGTTCTACGGCACCCCCCTCCGACGTCTAGTATTCGAGTTATTGACCAAAAACCGCAACTATAGCGGTTTTTCGTACAGGGTACCCGACTCTAGTAAAATGATGCGATTTTTACTAGTCTAGGAACTTTTTGGTCAAAAAATCAAGTATATGTCATTCGATAGATAATTTCAAGGGCTACCAAAAATTGTTCCACGACACCCCCCTGCGACGTCTAGTATTCGAGTTATTAGCCAAAAACCGCAACTTAAGCGGTTTTTCGTCCAGGGTACCCGACTCTAGTAAAATGATGCGATTTTTACTAGTCTAGGGAACTTTTTGGCCAAAAATCAAGTATATGTCATTCGATAGATAATTTCAAGGGCTACCAAAAATTGTTCCACGACACCCCCCTGCGACGTCTAGTATTCGAGTTATTAGCCAAAAACCGCAACTTAAGCGGTTTTTCGTCCAGGGTACCCGACTCTAGTAAAATGATGCGATTTTTACTAGTCTATGGAACTTTTTGGCCAAAAATCAAGTATATGTCATTCGATAGATAATTTCAAGGGCTACCAAAAATTGTTCCACGACACCCCCCTGCGACGTCTAGTATTCGAGTTATTAGCCAAAAACCGCAATTATAGCGGTTTTTCGTCCAGGGTACCCGACTCTAGTAAAATGATGCGATTTTTACTAGTCTAGGGAACTTTTTGGCCAAAAATCAAGTATATGTCATTCGATAGATAATTTCAAGGGCTACCAAAAATTGTTCCACGACACCCCCCTGCGACGTCTAGTATTCGAGTTATTAGCCAAAAACCGCAATTATAGCGGTTTTTCGTCCAGGGTACCCGACTCTAGTAAAATGATGCGATTTTTACTAGTCTAGGGAACTTTTTGGCCAAAAAATCAAGTATATGTCAATCGATAGATAATTTCAAGGGCTACCAAAAATTGTTCTAAGACACCCCCCTGCGACGTCTAGTATTCGAGTTATGGGCCAAAAACCATTCATACTTGAGCATTTTGCTCATTTTGCCTGTACGGGTACCGAGGACTAGTAAAATCAGGCCAATTTTACTAGAGTAGGGGTCCTTTTTGGTCAAAAAAACAACTTTTGCTCGTTCGATAGGGAATCGATAGGGCAACAAAAAATCGTTCTACGACCCCCCCTTCCGATGTCTAGTATTCGAGTTATGGGCCAAAAACAGTTTATAGTTAATTTTTCACTCGATTTTACACCAAGTATCGCACATTACTCCGGTTCTATACATTGGATCGTCAATCTTTAAGATTTTATGGGTAGTTCCAACTGTTTGCTGCATTTCATCCATACATTACCAACCGATTCAATGTCTGTGCTAGAAGTTATTAGAGGAATAAAAAAATTTACCCTTGGCTTTGGACCGTACAAGTTTACCCATTTTTGGCCCGTATTTGCCCCATAGCTCCGCCGGTATCCAAGATATCGCCACACTTTCTTCTGGCCATGGCTAGATGGCACTTGTGGCTAGATTTCTTCCATGCACCACTAACCGCTACCATGTCTGTGGCCGGAGCTATTCACGAAAGCGCCTCGCGCACTTGGTCGGATTTTTGGTCCAACTTCACCATTTTTGGCCCATATTTGCACCATAGCTCCGCCGGTATCCAAGATATGGCCACACTTTCTTCTGGCCATGGCTAGATGGCACTTGTGGCTAGATTTCTTCCATGCACCACTAATCGCTACCATGTCTGTGGCCGGAGCTATTCGACGAACAACCTGCGCATTTACCTAGGTACTTTTTCGGATTTTTGGTCCAACTTGCACCATTTTTGGCCCATATTTGCCCCATAGCTCCGCCGGTATCCAAGATATGGCCACACTTTCTTCTGGCCATGGGTAGATGGCACTTGTGGCTAGATTTCTTCCATGCACCACTAATCGCTACCATGTCTGTGGCCGGAGCTATTCGACGAACAACCTGCGCATTTACCTAGGTACTTTTTCGGATTTTTGGTCCAACTTGCACCATTTTTGGCCCATATTTGCCCCATAGCTCCGCCGGTATCCAAGATATGGCCACACTTTCTTCTGGCCATGGGTAGATGGCACTTGTGGCTAGATTTCTTCCATGCACCACTAATCGCTACCATGTCTGTGGCCGGAGCTATTCACGAAAGCGTCTCGCGCACTTGGTCGGATTTTTGGTCCAACTTGCACCATTTTTGGCCCATATTTGCCCCATAGCTCCGCCGGTATCCAAGATATGGCCACACTTTCTTCTGGCCATGGGTAGATGGCACTTGTGGCTAGATTTCTTCCATGCACCACTAATCGCTACCATGTCTGTGGCCGGAGCTATTCGACGAACAACCATCGCATTTACCTAGGTACTTTTTCGGATTTTTGGTCCAACTTGCACCATTTTTGGCCCATATTTGCCCCATAGCTCCGCCGGTATCCAAGATATGGCCACACTTTCTTCTGGCCATGGGTAGATGGCACTTGTGGCTAGATTTCTTCCATGCACCACTAATCGCTACCATGTCTGTGGCCGGAGCTATTCACGAAAGCGCCTCGCGCACTTGGTCGGATTTTTGGTCCAACTTGCACCATTTTTGGCCCATATTTGCCCCATAGCTCCGCCGGTATCCAAGATATGGCCACACTTTCTTCTGGCCATGGGTAGATGGCACTTGTGGCTAGATTTCTTCCATGCACCACTAATCGCTACCATGTCTGTGGCCGGAGCTATTCGACGAACAACCATCGCATTCACCTTCTCGTTGCACTTCTTCGGGAATTTGGTGCAACCAAGTTTTCACTATAACTTGGTCATTTTCCGTCCATCGGACATGCGGTTTTGGGTGTCGATACTTGACACCGCGCGCTACAATATGTTCCTCCACGACCATGTGGTCCGATGCTTCCAACAGGAGCTATTCGAGGAGTACCGATTTTTCACCATTAAAAATGCTCGTTTTTGCACCAACTTTTGCCTATAACTCAGGCTGTATCGATCGGATCTTCAATCTTGAAAAAGTTTTGGATAGGTGGCATCAAATGCTACATTTCGTTCTTCCACGTCAACTTTGTCCGATGTCTAGCAAAAAAGTTATTCGCGAACCAAGTCCAGAACCCATGCAATGGCTGCCCACATTGCATACATCACGGCGGTTAACTCTCGTTACTCTATACCGAGGACTTGGTACTTTTTCAGGCATTCGTTGCTACTTCTCGGTTCATGATATTCGTTTACGGTCTTCACTAGGGCATTTGGTGCTCCTTATCGGTTCATGATATTCGTTTACGGTCTTCACTAGGGCATTTGGTGCTCCTTATCGGTTCATGATATTCGTTTACGGTCTTCACTAGGGCATTTGGTGCTCCTTATCGGTTCATGATATTCGTTTACGGTCTTCACTAGGGCATTTGGTAATGGGCTTCCCATCTTTCTACTGATCGATCCATACTCACTTGCGTGCACCTAGCCTAGGAAGGTTTCCTATGGCTTCCCATCTTTCTACTGATCGATCCATACTCACTTGCGTGCACCTAGCCTAGGAAGGTTTCCTATGGCTTCCCATCTTTCTACTGATCGATCCATACTCACTTGCGTGCACCTAGCCTAGGAAGGTTTCCTATGGCTTCCCATCTTTCTACTGATCGATCCATACTCACTTGCGTGCACCTAGCCTAGGAAGGTTTCCTATGGCTTCCCATCTTTCTACTGATCGATCCATACTCACTTGCGTGCACCTAGCCTAGGAAGGTTTCCTATGGCTTCCCATCTTTCTACTGATCGATCCATACTCACTTGCGTGCACCTAGCCTAGGAAGGTTTCCTATGGCTTCCCATCTTTCTACTGATCGATCCATACTCACTTGCGTGCACCTAGCCTAGGAAGGTTTCCTATGGCTTCCCATCTTTCTACTGATCGATCCATACTCACTTGCGTGCACCTAGCCTAGGAAGGTTTCCTATGGCTTCCCATCTTTCTACTGATCGATCCATACTCACTTGCGTGCACCTAGCCTAGGAAGGTTTCCTATGGCTTCCCATCTTTCTACTGATCGATCCATACTCACTTGCGTGCACCTAGCCTAGGAAGGTTTCCCTTTGGTACCGACTTCCATCTACGCACTCGATATAACCTAGGTACTTGGTACCGATGATGGTTAACACTCAAGCATTTCTTGCATCCTGCGTGCAAGGAACCAATTTTCACTTCTTAGGTACGTTTATGGGCCCGCATTTATCCAATATCGCTCCGATGGCCTTTCGCATTATTTCATCCGATAGCCCTTGCCAAAAGCTACCAAAAGTTCCTCCACGGCCATGTGCTCCGACGCTTAGTTTAGGAAATATTCGAAAAAATTCAAAATAGGAAGCATTTTCTTATTGGAAAATCACCTTAAATCGATGGCCATTTTTTGGGCAAAAACTTTAACGTCTTCCCGACTTTGCGGGAATTGCGAATTTTAGGCACCCAGAGAAAATCTTTTACTTTAAGGGGGCGGCCGCGAAGTTGCCCAAAGTCTCGGACACAAAAATTCTCAAGTTCCCCACTCTAGTAAAGCGCCCTATGAGTATCTCCTGGCCCGCGAGCTCTGCGAGCGGGCCAGCTTCGGCGATTTTTGCCTTTTCGCCTAGGCGGTTCTTCTACGAAATTGGTCCACAGCTTTTGCTCAGAAAGCTAGCATTTGTTGCAACAGTTAGGTACTTGGTACCACATTTTGGTATCCATTTGGGCATTTGTGGCAACTACTCGGTACTTTGGCCCACATTTCGCTCTACTCGGGCCTCTATGGTGCTACTTGTCGGTACTTTTGGCCAACTTAGGCCAATTGGGTGCAACTTGTGGGTACTCTGTGGGTACTTTAGGGCATATTGTGTCTTTCGGGTGAACCTTCGCGATACGTCATGGGTACTGATGGCCAACTTAGGAACATTCAGTGCAACCTTTGGGCCTAAGGAAATTTGTCCAACTCTTTGGACTTAGAAAATTTTCTGGACTTAGAAAATTTTCTGGACTTGTAAAAATTTTCAAATGTTCAATTTGGCCCACATTTCGCTCTACTCGGGCCTCTATGGTGCTACTTGGCGGTACTTTTGGCCAACTTAGGCCAATTGGGTGCTCTTTGTGGGTACTCTATCGGTACTTTTGGCCAACTTAGGCCAATGGGGTGCTATATGTGGGTGCTCTATCGGTACTTTTGGCCATGTTAGGCCCATTCGGTGCTATTTGTGGGTACTCTATCGGTACTTTTGGCCATGTTAGGCCCATTGGGTGCTATTTGTGGGTACTCTATCGGTACTTTTGGCCAACTTAGGCCAATTGGGTGCTGCTTATGGGTACTCTATCGGTACTTTTGGCCAACTTAGGCCAATTGGGTGCTATTTGTGGGTACTCTATCGGTACTTTTGGCCATCTTAGGCCCATTCGGTGCTATTTGTGGGTACTCTATCGGTACTTTTGGCCAACATAGGCCAATTGGGTGCTACTTGTGGGTGCTCTATCGGTACTTTTGGCCAACTTAGGCCAACTGGGTGCTATTTGTGGGTACTCTATCGGTACTTTTGGCCAACATAGGCCAATTGGGTGCTACTTGTGGGTGCTCTATCGGTACTTTTGGCCAACTTAGGCCAACTGGGTGCTATTTGTGGGTACTCTATCGGTACTTTTGGCCAACTTAGGCCAACTCAGTGCTTCTTGTGGGTACTCTATCGGTACTTTTGGCCAACTTAGGCCCATTCGGTGCTATTTGTGGGTACTCTATCGGTACTTTTGGCCAACTTAGGCCAACTCAGTGCTACTTGTGGGTACTCTATCGGTACTTTTGGCCAACTTAGGCCAATTGGGTGCTCTTTGTGGGTGCTCTATCGGTACTTTGGGACATATTTTGTCCTTCGGGTGAACCTTCTCGATACCTCATGGGTACTTGTGGCCAACTTAGGAAAATTCAGTGCAACCTATGGGCCTTTGGAAATTGTTCCAACACTTTGGACTTAGAAAATTTTCTGGACTTAGAAAATTTTTTGGACTTAGAAAAATTTTCAACTTCTGTATCTTCTTCATCATGTTCCATTTTGTGGGACTTAGAAAATTTTCTGGACTTAGAAAATTTTTTGGACTTAGGAAATTTTTCAACACTTGTAAAATTTTTGTTCCTTCTTTGAAGAAGAATACTTTCCACTATTAGCTTCTTTCTCTTTTTCTTCTTAGTTGTCTTCTTATTTTCGGTCCGAGAGCGCCGACACTTGTAAAATTATCTAAGTCCGAAGACTTTTGGAATGAACCAAAAGTCAACGAACACAATACATCAACCCTATCAACATCAAGTGGCAACCCGAAGGAAGCGCAGCGGCCAGCCCATGTACAACGCGAAGTTGTAGCATGCAACCAACCAACCGCTAACCTCCAACGGCACTCAATGTATTCGTTACACATGGGCGCACCTGCACCACACTGTCGTGACCATCCAACGAGCCGTCGGTTCGGTCGTGTGTTACAAGCACCCCATCACATAGGCATAGAGTCACCACACAGTGTTCTTCAACACTCTCGTCACATGGTGCAAGTCACGGTACGCACCACCAATGTGCACTGGTTGGCCAATTCCAGCACACACGGGGCGCGCACGCGCAAGCACTAACCACCAAGCATGGGTCGCCTGAGAGGATCGATGCGAACGCATCTCTACAACTTGAAGCTCCCAGCCTGTAGTCCCGTCGTTTGCGGGCGGTCGTAGGTGTCGAAACTAGTGCTATCCACAGTCGGCAAGCTCGTCCACCGGTGTTCCCAACATGTATGGTACTAACACGTGCAGCGCGAACCCGCCCTTTGCGGCCTAGTAGTAAGCGGGGATGAGACGCCAGTGTGCCAATGGACAGCACGGACGGTTCTCGGAGGGTTGTTAGGCCCGCTAGCTTACGACCACCTAATGGGTATAAGAAGCGCTATCAGCTCGGATTGGATACGACCTTAGAGGCGTTCAGGCATAATCCAGCGGACGTAGCGTCATACCATAGTCCGTTCGAACTAGTATTGAGCCAGTGGTCCGTACCTGTGGTTCCTCTCGTACTGCACAGGAATTCCGTTAAGATAGCGACAAACAATGCACACCAGTAGGGTAAAACTAACCTGTCTCACGACGGTCTAAACCCAGCTCACGTTCCCTTGAAAGGGTGAACAATCCTACGCTTGGTAAATTTTGCTTTACAATGATAGGAAGAGCCGACATCGAAGGATCAAAAAGCCACGTCGCTATGAACGCTTGGCGGCCACAAGCCAGTTATCCCTGTGGACGTTCGAGCAGTCGAGCACTTTAGACGTGTCTTCCGTGCGCTCCGCAAATTTGGCGAAAATTTTGTGAAAATATTGTACAGAAGGCGTTTACTTCGTGTATAATCGATCATTTAAGTGGAAAACTGCGATATTTTGGTGAAAACCGGACGAAAATCGGGTTAAAATTAACGATTTTGTGTGTAAACAACTCCTCCATACATTTTGTATGGGGGAAGTTTTTATGTGATTTTACGCATTAAAAGACGTTTTGTGAATGCAAATGCTGACTATTTTGTAAGTGGCCACGGCCATTTAGTGAATAATATCGATTTTGGACGATTTCCGGCGAGTTTGGGTGAAAAACTTTGGTGGCAAAAAAGTGCATACAAAAAACAACAACAACATCAGTGTGTTTTGAAGGTGCACAAAAATCAGGGCCAATTGGTCCGGATTTGTTGTAAATCGACAGATATAGTGCCCCTGAGTGCCCCAATAGCGAAAACCGGATGAAAATTGGACGATTTTTGATAAAAAAGTGCAGTGCAAAAAAGTGCGTGTGGTGCTACCGCTGGGGCACGTGGTCGTGGAAGCCGGTTTTATTACAAAACCCTGAATAACTCGGCCAATTTTCGGTCGATTTGCCCGCGGTTTTCACTGTTGGACTTGTTTTAGTGTGTGCAACACGAATCCGCAATAAAAAATTGGAAAATCGCGAAAAAAATTTTTTGACATTTCTTCGATTTTCCAAATACGACCCAGCGGACAAAAATCGATTGACAGGCAGTTCCCAGGTGACAAATTTTGAATTTGGTCAGTACTGCACGAAAACTGCTCGAATTGCGGAAGGTGGCTAGAAAATTCGGGGAAGTCGAGTAGGGTGCGCTACTGCTCGAAACTGGTCGATTCGACCACTTCCTTCGAAAACAAAACTGCTCGAATTTTTCGAAATTTCCGGAAACGTTCAGAAAAATTCGGAAACGGTCCTGATAAATCGTGGAACGATCTAACGTGACGAAACACCACCTCTCTGAACGATTTTACTGCTCGAATACCATTTCTGCTGAGGTGGTTCTCACGGGGCAGTCCGCTGCTGGCGTCCTCCCGTGAGGAGGAGTAAATCCAGCTTTAAAGCGCGGGAACGGTCGGAAAGTGTCTTTCGACCATGACGGAGCCACGCACGCTCCGGACGAGGCAGGGCAGTGTGGATCAGGCCAGGTCCACAGTAAGCCGACCATCGACATCTACGGAGCCTCGTGTGCTGCTCACGAAGCTGGCAGAAACAACAACTAGCGAGCAGCGACAGGCGGAATTAACGGCAGTAATTGAGCGGTTCCAGGAGCAAGTTGGGGCCCTCACTGCCGAGGTGACGATGCTGCGGGTACAGCTGCAGGAAAGCGAGCGTCGTTCTGAGCTGCAGCAGAAGACGGCGGAGCAGAGGGAGCAGGACCTGCGTGGGGACCTGGCTTTTTTGAGAACGATGCTGCATGAGGAGCGCCAGGCGATGCAGGCGCTCATAGCGCAGACGTTTGGCGTAACCACGCAAAGTCAAGCGCAGCAGCAGCACGGTGAGCAGCAGCAGCAGCAACAACATCATCGCCTGCAGCAGCAGCAGCAGCGACAGCAGGGTGCGGTGACGGCTTCGGTGGTGCCGTCTCCGGACCAGGAAGGCGGCTCCTGGGCTGGGGTGGTGAGCCGTAAGTCGGCACGTCAACCGGCACGCACGCAGCAGCAGCAACAGCGGCAGCGGCAGCAGGGGCTGCAGACACGACAGCAGCAGCAGCAGGGGCAGCAGGAGCCGCAGCAACTGCAGCAGCAGCAGGGATCGGGCATGGAGACGGCTACGGTGGTGCCGTCTCTCGACCACGAAGGCGACTCTTGGACAGAGGTGGTGCGCCGTAAGCCGGCACGCCAGCAACCGGGACGGCAGCAGCAGCAGTGGCAGCAGCGGCAACAATCGCATCAACAACAACCGCGTCGATTGGCCCCACGAAGCCAGGCTGCTAAGCCGAAACAGAGCAGGCCTGATGCCATCGAGGTTGCTCCGGGAGAGGGGCAAACGTGGGCAGATGTTTACCGGCTGGTGCGAACGGCACCAGAATTGGAAAAAATCCAGCAGGCGCTGGGAGTAGGACGGCGGACGACGCGTGACCGACTGGTCATGGACATCAAGGAGGGCGAGAATGCTCAAGAAATCATTGAGCTGGTGCAGGAAGTCTGCACGAAAGCGGAAACTCCATCGTCCGCACGCCTGGTAACTGAGACGGTGGAAATGAAATTCGTCGAGGTCGACCCTTTAGCGGAAGCCTTGGACGTGGCGAAGGCGGTAGAAGGTTTGACGCTGGAGAAGGTGTCGGAGTCTGCCGTCCATCTGACGGAGTTCTGGAATGGCACGCAGGTGGCCTATGTGCGAGTGTCGGCCAGGGCGGCGGAGAAGCTGGACCAGCAGTATGTCAGAATCTCGCACACGTCCTGCCTGGCAACGAAGGTTCCACCACCAACGCGGAACCAGCTGCGATGCTACAGGTGTCTGGAATACGGACACAGGAAGGTCACCTGCAAGAGCGAGAAGGACCTTTCAACAGCCTGCTTCCGCTGTGGCCAGCCGGGTCATGTGACCCGAACCTGTGTAGCAAACATCAGTTGTGCGGTCTGCAAGGGTCCGCATCGGGTGGGACATCCGTCCTGTCCTCGACATTAAAGGTCCTGCAAATTAACATCGGGCGTAGCAGATCAGCGCAGGACCTGATGCTGCAAACGGCACGCGAGCAGGGAGTGGACGTCGTCATTGCCTGCGAATTATACAAGCCGCCGCGGGACAACGGCAGATGGGTGGTGGACGAGGCGCAGAGTGTGGCAGTAGTAGCCACCGGGGCGTACCCCATTCAACGCTTATGGGAATGCGCTCATCCCGGGCTGGTGGTGGCCACAGTGGCAGGGGTCACATTTGCAAGCTGCTACGCCTCGCCGAACATCGGGTTAGCGGACTTCGAGGCCTATCTTGAGGCCGTGGAGATGGCCTTGGTGGGACATCAACATCTGGTGATGGCTGGTGATCTGAACGCGTGGAACACGGACTGGGGGAGTGCCCGCATAACATCCAAAGGGCACACGCTCAAGGGCGTAATCGAACACCTGCAGTTGGAGATTCTCAACCGCGGCAACATGCCCACTTTTAAGGGCAACGGGGTTGCGCGAGAGAGTATCGTGGATGTTTCGTTTGCGAGTCCATCGGTCGCACTAGCGGATTCCTGGAAGGTCAGTCAGCGCTACTCCTACAGTGACCACCGGTATGTGGAGTTTTCCGTGGGCGTTCCTGGAGCACGGACCACACAACGGCAGCGTGCGCTTCAACATCAAACGATGCAGCAGTCTAGTGGTGAGGGCATCGCGCAACATGCGGGAGTACGCTGGAAGACCTCGCTATTCAACAGGGAGCGATACCAGGAGGCGATTGCGGATTGTCGGCTAGCCGAAGCAGACACACCTGACGCGCTGATTGGAGCGTTAACTTCAGCTTGTGACAGGACGATGGCGAGAGTGGGCCCGGCGAAATTCCATCAGCCGCCGAAGCTCTATTGGTGGACCCCGGAACTGGGGCTCTTGCGTCGTGAGTGCGAGGAGGCCGAGGAGAGGCTCGGGGTTGCCACGCAGTTAGCAGATCGCGAGGTGGCAACGGCTCGACTTCATGACCTTCGCAGGCAGCTGCAGCGCGGAATTCAGGAGAGCCGGAACGAGAAGCTTCAGGAGTTGATCGACGGAGTCGATAGTGATGTCTTTGGGCTTGGTTACAAGGTGGTGTTGGCCAAGCTGCGAGGCCGTACCCCGCCGGAGACGGATCGATCGGTACTGGAGCCGATTGTGGATGCTTTGTTTCCGCTGCATCCCCCATTTGAGTGGCCGGTCGTCGAGAGAGCGGCTGACGAGGAGAGGCTTCGCCCTGTTACGGAAGCGGAGGTTCTGGCATTGGCAGAGCGAATGGCTCCATCCAAAGCGCCGGGTCTGGACGGTCTACCGAACGCAGCAGTGAAAACCGCGATCCGAGAGCACCCGCAGGCGTTTGTGCGGGTGTTTAACGACCTTTTGGAACGCGGTGAGTTCCCGCGGTCTTGGAAGGAGGCAAGGCTGGTGCTCGTGACCAAACCGGGCAAGCCGCCGGGCGACCCATCGGCGAGCCGACCACTGCTCCTGGAGGGAGCAGTTCCCAAGCTGTTCGAGAGGTGCATCCTCGAGCGTCTCAATGAACACTTGGAGGACAGTGTTGCCCCTCAACTGTCGCCAGAGCAGTACGGGTTTCGTCGTGGGAAGTCGACCATACAGGCCATCCAGCGAGTGATCGAGCGAGGCGAGTACGCGCGATCGTTTCATCGTACGAATGGACGCGATCCTCGGTGTCTGGTGGTGGCAGCGCTAGATGTCCAGAACGCGTTCAACTCGGCAAGTTGGAGGGCAATTGCGGCGGCACTGCGGGAGAAGAACGTCCCAGCCGCGCTACAGAGGATACTGCGAAGCTATTTCTCTGAGCGCGAGCTTGTATACGAGACCAGCGAGGGACCAGTTCGCAGACCGGTGTCGGCAGGGGTACCACAGGGTTCCATCATAGGTCCTACATTGTGGAACACGTTGTATGACGGAGTCCTGCGGCTGGCGTTTCCGGATGGTGTTGAGGCGATCGGATTTGCCGATGATCTGGTGGTGCTGGCAGGTGGCACGACGCCGCAGACAGCGGCTCAGTCTGCTCAGGAGGCCATTGTTATGATTGGAGCGTGGATGGCGGAACGGCACCTCAAGCTGGCGCCCGCAAAGACCGAAATCATCATGGTGTCCACTATGCGGCAAGGGTACCAGCAGCCAACGGTGGCCATCGAGGGAGTACAGCGACAGCCGACGCGGTGCCTCAAGTATCTGGGGGTGGTTCTGCACGACCATCTGCTGTGGACTCCGCATGTCGAATACGCAACGGCGAAGGCGCTCCGTGTGGCGAAGGGGATCTCCCGGCTGATGCAGAATCACGGGGGCCCAAAAGGAGCGAAACGTCGACTTCTTTCATCGGTGGTGGATTCGACGCTGCGGTATGCTGCCCCGGTGTGGCACGAGGCTACAAACGTTCGGCGGTGCAGCAGGCTACTTAAGCGGGTACAGGCGCAGTACGTGAGGCCAGTCGCCAGGACATTCATATCGGTCAGGTATGAGGTCGCTACGGTCCTGGCGAGCGTTATTCCGATCTGTTTACAGATCCGGGAGGACGCCCGATGTCACCATCAGCAT
>NW_026045156.1:337500-340000 GCF_943734845.2 Anopheles funestus
TCTCACTCTATTTGTGTGTGTGCGCGTTTACGTGCGTGCGATTTATGCGGTTCACCCCTTTACTTTCAGCGCCCTGCGGTCCCAACAAAGGTCCCGAGCACGCCATTATGCACAGTGTGGAAGCGTGTTTCCCCCACGACACTAGACGGGCTGCTCGCCATAGTGTTCTATTGTGGCACGCTCCACCCTGAAGTTTGGTTTGTTGTATATCAAGGAATTGATAGGCACTCAAGAATGTGTGCATCGGCCGGGTTTAATCGTCCGACGCGCAATATGCGTTCAACTTATCGGTGTTCATGTGTCCTGCAGTTCACATTGTGACGCGCATTTAGCTGCGGTCTTCATCGATCCATGAGCCGAGTGATCCCCTGCCTAGGGTTTTATAGTAAGGTTCCCAATGTAACACAATCCCGGTGGTACGTCCAAAGACTAACTTTCTGACTAAGTTGTCTTTATTACCCAATAGTCCCAGGCCTTGTGACTTGTGGCTCATGTCTACGCCCATGGCCACCATTCGCTAAGATAGTTTTGAAGTCACTTTGAAGGCCCAGGAACAACTCTCTTAGCACATTGGTTAACCTGACGCCGCAGTCAACTCATGTGCTTGGATCGGATCGAGCTATTGAGTATTGGGCCTGCATACTCGCTCATCCGTATCCTTTGCGTACCGCCCCATGGCCCTTGTATGTCTGCACCACAGTTCCTGTTCGTTCCGTGCCGTAGCCGGATACGTATTGCACATTGGTTAACCTGACGCCGCAGTCAACTCATGTGCTTGGATCGGATCGAGCTATTGAGTATTGGGCCTGCATACTCGCTCATCCGTATCCTTTGCGTACCGCCCCATGGCCCTTGTATGTCTGCACCACAGTTCCTGTTCGTTCCGTGCCTATGGCCGGATACGTATTGCACATCGGTATACCTGTCGCTACTCAGGCAACTCGTGTGCGTGGATTGGATCGAGAACATGGTGTGTGCCCCATGTTATAATTGATAGTCCATATCCACTTTATAGGTTAAAGTCATAAGTTGTGATTGCACAACCATTCTTCATAAGAGTTTAATCACTCTTCAACTAACTTTCGTTCTGGTGTCTTGGTATCAAATCGCGTAAGACACAAGATTCTACTGGCCAAATAGAATCTAGCACATTGGTTAACCTGGCGCCGCAGTCAACTCATGTGCTTGGATCGGATCGAGCTATTGAGTATTGGGCCTGCATACTCGCTCATCCGTATCCTTTGCGTACCGCCCCATGGCCCCGTCCTTAGAGTTAATGACTAGTAGGCTTAACTCTTTGTATGTCTGCACCACAGTTCCCGTTCGTTCCGTGCCGTGGCCGGATACGTATTGCACATCGGTATACCTGTCGCTACTCAGGCAACTCGTGTGCGTGGATTGGATCGAGCTCATGGGGTGTGTAGAGATTCCATGTTATAATTGCAAGTCCATATCCACTTTATAGGTTAAAGTCATAAGTTGTGATTGCACAACCATACTTCATAAGAGTTTAATAACTCTTCAACTAACTTTCGTTCTGGTGTCTTGGTATCAAATCGCATAAGACACAAGATTCTACTGGCCAAATAGAATCTAGCACATTGGTTAACCTGGCGCCGCAGTCAACTCATGTGCTTGGATCGGATCGAGCTATTGAGTATTGGGCCTGCATACTCGCTCATCCGTATCCTTTGCGTACCGCCCCATGGCCCCGTCCTTAGAGTTAATGACTAATAGGCTTAACTCTTTGTATGTCTGCACCACAGTTCCCGTTCGTTCCGTGCCGTGGCCGGATACGTATTGCACAACAGTAGATACCATCACCTGACGTATCTAACACACCACTATTGTAACTCGTCGTCGAAGGACCTTTCAAGTGCCTGATGGCCAGGGGAGCTCTTACACGGCACGGAGACACAGTGATGCTCGCCCATCACAGTGTACAACGATCGAGTTTGCTTAAGTGTCTGGGTACCTACACACCAGACACAATGCAATGGCCACGGATCCACACAAGGCACATCACATGCAGAAAGCTTCACCAGATTATGACACATACCACACTCTTGTAACTCGTCGTCGAAGGGGCGTTCAAAGTGCCTTACGGCTAGGGGAGATCTAGCACGGCACGGAGACACAGTGATGGTTGCCCATCAAAGTGTACAACGATCGAGTTTGCTTTCCGCGCAAGCGTTCTAAGTGTCTGGGTACCTACACACCAGACACAATGCAATGGCCACGGATCCACACAAGGCACATCACATGCAGAAAGCTTCACCAGATTCTGACACATACCACACACATGCAACTCGTCGTCGAAGGGGCGTTCAAGTGCCTTACGGCTAGGGGAGATCTAGCTCGGCACGGAGACACAGTGATGGTCACCCATCAAAGTGTACAACGAACGAGTTGGCTTTCAACAAATTCTGACACATAGCAAGCGAGCGACCGAGCTACACCGAAGGCAGCCCATGGTTGGTCACTCGCGGACGATCATCAG
>NW_026045156.1:342500-357500 GCF_943734845.2 Anopheles funestus
TGGTTACATCACTTGCACCAGAACCCACGGTGCCGATTTGGTAATATGTTGTACATTTACTCTCAAGATGTACGCTTCGGCCCCTTATTCAGGGGCTCAAGCTATTACCAGCAAGAACAATCCTCATCCAGACTTGAACTCGAAACACCCGCAGGCGAACGGTTTAACTAATAAGTGCACCAGTCTTGAATCCATGCGTCGGTGGAAACAATGCCGGCGTGTTGCATGTATTAGCTCTGAACTTAGCGAGTGATTGCCTTGCAGCTGTCATACTGAGCGTAGAGCGTGATTATCGCTCACTTGAACCATGTTGAATGGCTCTTTGGTGTAGGGTAAGGCACCAATTTGTTGGGGCGTAACGGTCACCACCAACTTAAGACTTGCTTATAGGTATTTCAACGTTTTCAACTCTTTAATCGACCGTGTTTCATTATCATCTCTTCTTCTTATTAAATGCATCGAGTTCGTTCCATTGGGTAGTTCGCGTGGCGAACGGTTTGATGCAGCCCCCCGGGGGGGACCACGGCACTTTACACCGGGCATGGTGTATGCGCAACCTACAGATCACCAATATATTTGTGATCGATAATGCACACTTCTTACACGACTGACCAGTCGACAGCGCTGCCTTCCTATTATGCGTGTGTAAACCGATGTTGGGCTGCTCAACATCTTTCACGGTTACATCACTTGCACCCGAACCCATGGTGCCGATTTGGTAATATGTTGTACATGGTCTCAAGATGTACGCTTCGACCCCTTATTCAGGGGCTCAAGCTATTACCAGCAAGATCAATCCTCATCCAGACTTGAACTCGAAACACCCGGAGGCGAACGGTTTAACTAATAAGTGCACCAGTCTTGAATCCATGCGTCGGTGGAAACAATGCCGGCATGTTGCATGTATTAGCTCTGAACATAGCGAGTGATTGCCTTGCAGCTGTCGAACTGAGCGTAGAATGTGATTATCGCTCACTTGAAAGGGTCAAGCCCTTTCGAGTCGTCCGGTTTTTACGCCAGACGACTCGGTTCACCATCTTTCGGGAAGGGACCGTCTCGGTCGCAAGCTGCTCCGGTCCCCAAACAACCTGCGACAAATGATAGGAAATGCCGACATCAATACGTGTTCAGTTTGGTTTATCGCTCATAGGTCTTTTTGACCATCGATCCCTGATTATAACTCTCAATTAAACAGTCAGGAGAGTAAGGCATGCCCATCGATATCTCATCGACAGGCGATACCGCAAGAACGGCCAACGACACATCAGGTGATCGATTATTGCTACGACTTTTGCTTAATCGTTTCCACTCCTTAGAGAAAGAAACCCCCGGGGACCGTCTCGGTCGCAAGCTGCTCCGGTCCCTAAACAACCTGCGACAAATGATAGGAAATGCCGACATCAATATGTGTTCAGTTTGGTTTATCGCTCATTGGTCTGTTTGACCATCGATCCCTGATTAAACTCTCAGTAATCCAGTCGGGAGAGTAAGGCATGCCCATCGATATCTCATCGACAGGCGATACCGCTTGAACGGCCAACGACACATCAGAGGATCGTATCTTGCTACAACTTTTGCTTAATCGTTTCTTCTCCTTGGAGAAAGAAACCCCCGGGGACCGTCTCGGCCGCAAGCTGCTCCGGTCCCTAAACAACCTGCGGCATCAAATGATAGGAAAAGCCGACATCAATACGTGTTCAGTTTGGTTTATCGCTCATTGGTCTTGTTTGACCATCGATCCCTGATTAATACTCTCAATTAGAAGGTCGGTAGAGTAAGGCATGCCCATCGATATCTCATCGACAGGCGATACCGCATGAACGGCCAACGACACATCAGAGGATCGTATCTTGCTACAACTCTTGCTTAATAGTTTCCACTCCTTGGAGAAAGAAACCCCCGGGGACCGTCTCGGCCGCAAGCTGCTCCGGTCCCTAAACAACCTGCGGCATCAAATGATAGGAAAAGCCGACATCAATACGTGTTCAGTTTGGTTTATCGCTCATAGGTCTGTTTGACCATCGATCCTAGAATTCAACTTTCGAGTAAGGCATGCCCGTCGATATCTCATCGATAGGCGATACCGGTAGAACGGCCAACGACACACATCTAGGATCGCATTTACTCTTCCTTGGATGGATAACCAATACCCTAGGACCGTTTCATCGCGAGCTGCTCCGGTCCTCAAACAACTCGCGAACCACCGATAGGATGATATTAGGAATGGCCGACTTTCATCCTTTAACTCTCAGTTCTGCTTACCAAAACATAGGTACTTGGACCTTAAAGACCACTATATGTTCCCCGATCGGGGGCAATCGGAACGTCTATCCATCATCAACATCGTTTCACTCATTCCGAACCACCAAATTGGACAGACAGTACCATATTCACCAACCGATTGCTTCAACTTCGCAAACTGTATGGTAAGTTCTACTAATTTCACATCTTACCATCGACTAATAGTGCATAAATCCACTTGGAAATCACTTTTCCTTGGTCCTCGGACCTTCTACGACAACGTCCAACAAATATCCGAAGTCGTTTCCCAACTTAGACCAAGCATTTCGTATCTTTACTTCTAATCGATTTTTTCTCTCATAATTGACGATCAAAATCTAAAAACCACATTTTGAGCCAGAAGCAGTCGTCCGATCGTCCTGGGGGTAGTCTCAATCGATTTAGAAGGGTCCAATTCATAAAGATACATACTCAGTCAAAATCATGCTTCTGGCTCACCTACCCCCTATATAGTAAACGAAAGCGTACAGGCGTGGAAAACGTGCCATTTTTCTCCATCACGGACTTTTTTTTTCTCGTTGCACCGACTCTAGTAAAAAAGTGAAATTTTTTACTAGTTACCAACTTTTGCAAATTATCATCGGATATCACTTTTTATGGTCTATAGTAAGTTCTTATCACGTTTTAGTAGTTTTTGAAAAAAAAATTTTTTTGAACTTTTCAAAATTTTTCAAAACAAAGTTTTTGTAGGCGGTTTTGTGTATGGAGGGTTACTAGTCTCGGGGTCACTGTTTGACCGAAAAACCGCTATATATCATTCGAAAGGTAATTTCAAGGGCTACAAAAAATTGTTCTACGGCACCCCCCTCCGACGTCTAGTATTCGAGTTATTGGCCAAAAACCATCACTTGAGCGATTTTTCGTTCAGGGTACCCGACTCTAGTAAAAAAGTGAAATTTTTCTCGATTGACCAAGTGTTGCAAATGACCATCGGATTTCACTTTTTATGGTCTATAGTGAGTTCTGATCACGATTTGGTACTTTTTGAAAAAATTTTTTTGACGCACTTTTCAAAATTTTGCAAAACCAAAACTTTTTAGGCGGTTTTGTGTATGGAGGGTTACTAGTCTCGGGGTCACTGTTTGACCAAAAAACCACTATATATCATTCGAAAGGTAATTTCAAGGGCTACAAAAAATTGTTCTACGGCACCCCCCTCCGACGTCTAGTATTCGAGTTATTGACCAAAAACCGCAACTATAGCGGTTTTTCGTACAGGGTACCCGACTCTAGTAAAATGATGCGATTTTTACTAGTCTAGGAACTTTTTGGTCAAAAAATCAAGTATATGTCATTCGATAGATAATTTCAAGGGCTACCAAAAATTGTTCCACGACACCCCCCTGCGACGTCTAGTATTCGAGTTATTAGCCAAAAACCGCAACTTAAGCGGTTTTTCGTCCAGGGTACCCGACTCTAGTAAAATGATGCGATTTTTACTAGTCTAGGGAACTTTTTGGCCAAAAATCAAGTATATGTCATTCGATAGATAATTTCAAGGGCTACCAAAAATTGTTCCACGACACCCCCCTGCGACGTCTAGTATTCGAGTTATTAGCCAAAAACCGCAACTTAAGCGGTTTTTCGTCCAGGGTACCCGACTCTAGTAAAATGATGCGATTTTTACTAGTCTAGGGAACTTTTTGGCCAAAAATCAAGTATATGTCATTCGATAGATAATTTCAAGGGCTACCAAAAATTGTTCCACGACACCCCCCTGCGACGTCTAGTATTCGAGTTATTAGCCAAAAACCGCAATTATAGCGGTTTTTCGTCCAGGGTACCCGACTCTAGTAAAATGATGCGATTTTTACTAGTCTAGGGAACTTTTTGGCCAAAAATCAAGTATATGTCATTCGATAGATAATTTCAAGGGCTACCAAAAATTGTTCCACGACACCCCCCTGCGACGTCTAGTATTCGAGTTATTAGCCAAAAACCGCAATTATAGCGGTTTTTCGTCCAGGGTACCCGACTCTAGTAAAATGATGCGATTTTTACTAGTCTAGGGAACTTTTTGGCCAAAAAATCAAGTATATGTCAATCGATAGATAATTTCAAGGGCTACCAAAAATTGTTCTAAGACACCCCCCTGCGACGTCTAGTATTCGAGTTATGGGCCAAAAACCATTCATACTTGAGCATTTTGCTCATTTTGCCTGTACGGGTACCGAGGACTAGTAAAATCAGGCCAATTTTACTAGAGTAGGGGTCCTTTTTGGTCAAAAAAACAACTTTTGCTCGTTCGATAGGGAATCGATAGGGCAACAAAAAATCGTTCTACGACCCCCCCTTCCGATGTCTAGTATTCGAGTTATGGGCCAAAAACAGTTTATAGTTAATTTTTCACTCGATTTTACACCAAGTATCGCACATTACTCCGGTTCTATACATTGGATCGTCAATCTTTAAGATTTTATGGGTAGTTCCAACTGTTTGCTGCATTTCATCCATACATTACCAACCGATTCAATGTCTGTGCTAGAAGTTATTAGAGGAATAAAAAAATTTACCCTTGGCTTTGGACCGTACAAGTTTACCCATTTTTGGCCCGTATTTGCCCCATAGCTCCGCCGGTATCCAAGATATCGCCACACTTTCTTCTGGCCATGGCTAGATGGCACTTGTGGCTAGATTTCTTCCATCCACCACTAACCGCTACCATGTCTGTGGCCGGAGCTATTCACGAAAGCGCCTCGCGCACTTGGTCGGATTTTTGGTCCAACTTCACCATTTTTGGCCCATATTTGCACCATAGCTCCGCCGGTATCCAAGATATGGCCACACTTTCTTCTGGCCATGGCTAGATGGCACTTGTGGCTAGATTTCTTCCATGCACCACTAATCGCTACCATGTCTGTGGCCGGAGCTATTCGACGAACAACCTGCGCATTTACCTAGGTACTTTTTCGGATTTTTGGTCCAACTTGCACCATTTTTGGCCCATATTTGCCCCATAGCTCCGCCGGTATCCAAGATATGGCCACACTTTCTTCTGGCCATGGGTAGATGGCACTTGTGGCTAGATTTCTTCCATGCACCACTAATCGCTACCATGTCTGTGGCCGGAGCTATTCGACGAACAACCTGCGCATTTACCTAGGTACTTTTTCGGATTTTTGGTCCAACTTGCACCATTTTTGGCCCATATTTGCCCCATAGCTCCGCCGGTATCCAAGATATGGCCACACTTTCTTCTGGCCATGGGTAGATGGCACTTGTGGCTAGATTTCTTCCATGCACCACTAATCGCTACCATGTCTGTGGCCGGAGCTATTCACGAAAGCGTCTCGCGCACTTGGTCGGATTTTTGGTCCAACTTGCACCATTTTTGGCCCATATTTGCCCCATAGCTCCGCCGGTATCCAAGATATGGCCACACTTTCTTCTGGCCATGGGTAGATGGCACTTGTGGCTAGATTTCTTCCATGCACCACTAATCGCTACCATGTCTGTGGCCGGAGCTATTCGACGAACAACCATCGCATTTACCTAGGTACTTTTTCGGATTTTTGGTCCAACTTGCACCATTTTTGGCCCATATTTGCCCCATAGCTCCGCCGGTATCCAAGATATGGCCACACTTTCTTCTGGCCATGGGTAGATGGCACTTGTGGCTAGATTTCTTCCATGCACCACTAATCGCTACCATGTCTGTGGCCGGAGCTATTCACGAAAGCGCCTCGCGCACTTGGTCGGATTTTTGGTCCAACTTGCACCATTTTTGGCCCATATTTGCCCCATAGCTCCGCCGGTATCCAAGATATGGCCACACTTTCTTCTGGCCATGGGTAGATGGCACTTGTGGCTAGATTTCTTCCATGCACCACTAATCGCTACCATGTCTGTGGCCGGAGCTATTCGACGAACAACCATCGCATTTACCTAGGTACTTTTTCGGATTTTTGGTCCAACTTGCACCATTTTTGGCCCATATTTGCCCCATAGCTCCGCCGGTATCCAAGATATGGCCACACTTTCTTCTGGCCATGGGTAGATGGCACTTGTGGCTAGATTTCTACCATGCACCACTAATCGCTACCATGTCTGTGGCCGGAGCTATTCGACGAACAACCATCGCATTCACCTTCTCGTTGCACTTCTTCGGGAATTTGGTGCAACCAAGTTTTCACTATAACTTGGTCATTTTCCGTCCATCGGACATGCGGTTTTGGGTGTCGATACTTGACACCGCGCGCTACAATATGTTCCTCCACGACCATGTGGTCCGATGCTTCCAACAGGAGCTATTCGAGGAGTACCGATTTTTCACCATTAAAAATGCTCGTTTTTGCACCAACTTTTGCCTATAACTCAGGCTGTATCGATCGGATCTTCAATCTTGAAAAAGTTTTGGATAGGTGGCATCAAATGCTACATTTCGTTCTTCCACGTCAACTTTGTCCGATGTCTAGCAAAAAAGTTATTCGCGAACCAAGTCCAGAACCCATGCAATGGCTGCCCACATTGCATACATCACGGCGGTTAACTCTCGTTACTCTATACCGAGGACTTGGTACTTTTTCAGGCATTCGTTGCTACTTCTCGGTTCATGATATTCGTTTACGGTCTTCACTAGGGCATTTGGTGCTCCTTATCGGTTCATGATATTCGTTTACGGTCTTCACTAGGGCATTTGGTGCTCCTTATCGGTTCATGATATTCGTTTACGGTCTTCACTAGGGCATTTGGTGCTCCTTATCGGTTCATGATATTCGTTTACGGTCTTCACTAGGGCATTTGGTAATGGGCTTCCCACTTTCTACTGATCGATCCATACTCACTTGCGTGCACCTAGCCTAGGAAGGTTTCCTATGGCTTCCCATCTTTCTACTGATCGATCCATACTCACTTGCGTGCACCTAGCCTAGGAAGGTTTCCTATGGCTTCCCATCTTTCTACTGATCGATCCATACTCACTTGCGTGCACCTAGCCTAGGAAGGTTTCCCTTTGGTACCGACTTCCATCTACGCACTCGATATAACCTAGGTACTTGGTACCGATGATGGTTAACACTCAAGCATTTCTTGCATCCTGCGTGCAAGGTACCAATTTTCACTTCTCAGGTGCGTTTATGAGCCCGCATTAATCCAATATCGCTCTGATGGCCTTTCTTATTATTTCATCCGATAGCCCTTGCCAAAAGCTACCAAAAGTTCCTCCACGGCCATGTGCTCCGACGCTTAGTTTAGGAAATATTCGAAAAAATTCAAAATAGGAAGCATTTTCTTATTGGAAAATCACCTTAAATCGATGGCCATTTTTTGGGCAAAAACTTTAACGTCTTCCCGACTTTGCGGGAATTGCGAATTTTAGGCACCCAGAGAAAATCTTTTACTTTAAGGGGGCGGCCGCGAAGTTGCCCAAAGTCTCGGACACAAAAATTCTCAAGTTCCCCACTCTAGTAAATCGCCCTATGAGTATCTCCTGGCCCGCGAGCTCTGCGAGCGGGCCAGCTTCGGCGATTTTTGCCTTTTCGCCTAGGCGGTTCTTCTACGAAATTGGTCCACAGCTTTTGCTCAGAAAGCTAGCATTTGTTGCAACAGTTAGGTACTTGGTACCACATTTTGGTATCCATTTGGGTATTTGTGGCAACTACTCGGTACTTTGGCCCACATTTCGCTCTACTCGGGCCTCTATGGTGCTACTTGTCGGTACTTTTGGCCAACTTAGGCCAATTGGGTGCAACTTGTGGGTACTCTGTGGGTACTTTAGGGCATATTGTGTCTTTCGGGTGAACCTTCGCGATACGTCATGGGTACTGATGGCCAACTTAGGAACATTCAGTGCAACCTTTGGGCCTAAGGAAATTTGTCCAACTCTTTGGACTTAGAAAATTTTCTGGACTTAGAAAATTTTCTGGACTTGTAAAAATTTTCAAATGTTCAATTTGGCCCACATTTCGCTCTACTCGGGCCTCTATGGTGCTACTTGGCGGTACTTTTGGCCAACTTAGGCCAATTGGGTGCTCTTTGTGGGTACTCTATCGGTACTTTTGGCCAACTTAGGCCAATGGGGTGCTATATGTGGGTGCTCTATCGGTACTTTTGGCCATGTTAGGCCCATTCGGTGCTATTTGTGGGTACTCTATCGGTACTTTTGGCCATGTTAGGCCCATTGGGTGCTATTTGTGGGTACTCTATCGGTACTTTTGGCCAACTTAGGCCAATTGGGTGCTGCTTATGGGTACTCTATCGGTACTTTTGGCCAACTTAGGCCAATTGGGTGCTCTTTGTGGGTACTCTATCGGTACTTTTGGCCAACTTAGGCCAAGTCGGTGCTATTTGTGGGTACTCTATCGGTACTTTTGGCCAACATAGGCCAATTGGGTGCTACTTGTGGGTGCTCTATCGGTACTTTTGGCCAACTTAGGCCAACTGGGTGCTATTTGTGGGTACTCTATCGGTACTTTTGGCCAACTTAGGCCAATTGGGTGCTACTTGTGGGTGCTCTATCGGTACTTTTGGCCAACTTAGGCCAACTGGGTGCTATTTGTGGGTACTCTATCGGTACTTTTGGCCAACTTAGGCCAACTCAGTGCTTCTTGTGGGTACTCTATCGGTACTTTTGGCCAACTTAGGCCCATTCGGTGCTATTTGTGGGTACTCTATCGGTACTTTTGGCCAACTTAGGCCAACTCAGTGCTACTTGTGGGTACTCTATCGGTACTTTTGGCCAACTTAGGCCAATTGGGTGCTCTTTGTGGGTGCTCTATCGGTACTTTGGGACATTTTTTGTCCTTCGGGTGAACCTTCTCGATACCTCATGGGTACTTGTGGCCAACTTAGGAAAATTCAGTGCAACCTATGGGCCTTTGGAAATTGTTCCAACACTTTGGACTTAGAAAATTTTCTGGACTTAGAAAATTTTTTGGACTTAGAAAAATTTTCAACTTCTGTATCTTCTTCATCATGTTCCATTTTGTGGGACTTAGAAAATTTTCTGGACTTAGAAAATTTTTTGGACTTAGGAAATTTTTCAACACTTGTAAAATTTTTGTTCCTTCTTTGAAGAAGAATACTTTCCACTATTAGCTTCTTTCTCTTTTTCTTCTTAGTTGTCTTCTTATTTTCGGTCCGAGAGCGCCGACACTTGTAAAATTATCTAAGTCCGAAGACTTTTGGAATGAACCAAAAGTCAACGAACACAATACATCAACCCTATCAACATCAAGTGGCAACCCGAAGGAAGCGCAGCGGCCAGCCCATGTACAACGCGAAGTTGTAGCATGCAACCAACCAACCGCTAACCTCCAACGGCACTCAATGTATTCGTTACACATGGGCGCACCTGCACCACACTGTCGTGACCATCCAACGAGCCGTCGGTTCGGTCGTGTGTTACAAGCACCCCATCACATAGGCATAGAGTCACCACACAGTGTTCTTCAACACTCTCGTCACATGGTGCAAGTCACGGTACGCACCACCAATGTGCACTGGTTGGCCAATTCCAGCACACACGGGGCGCGCACGCGCAAGCACTAACCACCAAGCATGGGTCGCCTGAGAGGATCGATGCGAACGCATCTCTACAACTTGAAGCTCCCAGCCTGTAGTCCCGTCGTTTGCGGGCGGTCGTAGGTGTCGAAACTAGTGCTATCCACAGTCGGCAAGCTCGTCCACCGGTGTTCCCAACATGTATGGTACTAACACGTGCAGCGCGAACCCGCCCTTTGCGGCCTAGTAGTAAGCGGGGATGAGACGCCAGTGTGCCAATGGACAGCACGGACGGTTCTCGGAGGGTTGTTAGGCCCGCTAGCTTACGACCACCTAATGGGTATAAGAAGCGCTATCAGCTCGGATTGGATACGACCTTAGAGGCGTTCAGGCATAATCCAGCGGACGTAGCGTCATACCATAGTCCGTTCGAACTAGTATTGAGCCAGTGGTCCGTACCTGTGGTTCCTCTCGTACTGCACAGGAATTCCGTTAAGATAGCGACAAACAATGCACACCAGTAGGGTAAAACTAACCTGTCTCACGACGGTCTAAACCCAGCTCACGTTCCCTTGAAAGGGTGAACAATCCTACGCTTGGTAAATTTTGCTTTACAATGATAGGAAGAGCCGACATCGAAGGATCAAAAAGCCACGTCGCTATGAACGCTTGGCGGCCACAAGCCAGTTATCCCTGTGTCACCTGGGTGCTGACAAGTGAAGATGTGGTAAACAAACGCTCCGTCAAGAAGTGGTGAAAATTTGGTGAAAATCGTAATAAAATCGTTTTAAAAGTGTCAAAATCGTGCTTAGAGCACCCGATTTACCCAAAAATAGTGAAGTTCGGCCAAAAAACGACAATTTTTGTGCAAATATAGTTTTGTTGTGTTTTTGCCCCCTCCGGGAGCACCAAAGTGAACCGGTGTTCAGGTGTGCAAAAAATCACCTCTTTTCCTGCCGGAAGAGGTTGATTTAAGGTAAATCGTGGCCGCTGAAGCCGATAAAACGGTTTCCGAGTCGATCGGAGCAGTGGAAGTGCGACAAAAAACGATATTTTGGTGCCCATACATTTTGTATGGGGAACTTTGGACACTCACAGCTCAGTGAATTTTGAACGGATTTGGACCGGATATGTTTTAAATCATGTGCGGAGTGCCAAAGAAGTGATTTTGTGAAAAAACCGCATCAAAATCGGTGATTTTAGTGCTGAAAAAAGTGGAAAACACTTTTGCAACACGTGGTGACAGAACTGCCCAGGCGGCATTTCCCAAGGTGTATAATATTGAGTGTGTTATAAAGTGGAAAATTTTTATCGCCTGATCGGTTTCGTGAGTGTTGGAGGTGGTTGAGCACGGAGAGACGATTCGGGGAAAATTTTTCCCCCCGCTCCCACCTCACCCCATCGCCCTCAGTGACCCCCGGCCTTATTAAGGCCTTATCAAGGTGCATTAAATTTTGGACTTCGCCGGAAAATTACACAAGTGCAGTGGAAAATTCCGGTTTTGTGCTGGAAAATTCGGGGACCTCCAGACGCACCCCCTGGATTTTTTCCGGACCTCCAGCACCCCCCCCGCATTTTCCGGATTTCCTTATTAAGGCGTTAAAAAGGTGAAAAACATAAAAACGCTGCGGAAAATTATTTGCGGGCTGCAAAAAATTCCGGTTTTGGGCTCTAAAATTCGGGGACCACTTGCCACACCCCCTGAAATTTTTTTCCGCGCCCCCCCCACCCACCCACCGCCCCCCCCGGATCAGGAATCGCGGATTTTTGGTGGATTTTCGGGTTTTTCGCCATTTTCGGGTGAAAGGAGAGGAGATAGGAGCTTGGTGTGTTCGGGAGTTTTGCTCAGGAGGGGCAATTACATCTAGCCCCCCACCCCCCTGGGTCATTTTCCACCCCCCCTGGCCAATTCGGCATTTTTGGGGGTCTAGCTCGGTCTTGATAAATCGTGGAACGACCTAACGTGACGAAACACCACCTCCCTGAACGATTTTACTGCTCGAATACCATTTCTGCTGTGGTGGTTCTCACGGGGCAGTCCGCTGCTGGCGTCCTCCCGTGAGGGGGAGTAAATCCAGCATAAAGTGCGGAAAATGTCAGTATCTGGGCGATCCCTTCGTCCCAGGGCTGACTCATCCGACGTGAGACCGGCCAAGCTTCCGCAGATTATGGAGGCGAAAGTGGCCGTGACTAGAGTGTCCCTACCGACAATGAAGCCAGCTAGCTCGGAGATGGTCGAGCTGAGGAAGCTCATGAGTGAGACTTCCCTCACTAATGAGCAGCTACTGTCGACAATTCAGGACCTGCAGCAGGAGCTCTCGGCTCTCCGTCAGCGTATGGACGCCAACGCCGAGCAGGCTCGGATTGATATGCAGCAGGTTCAGGAGCGTGCTCGTCAGGAGCTACAGGCGGTCCAGGAGCAGGCTCGCCAGCGTGAAGAGCGGCTTCGGGAAGAACACATGAAGGACCGGCAGGCGCTGAACGAGCTTATCCTGCAGTCGATTGGCGCCAAGAATGTGACTGCTCAGGGTTACTACGCCAGCATCGCCGAGGAGCAGCGCACGTGGGCAGAGGTGGCCAGTAGTGAGCCGGTTAAGCGCGTGCAGCGCAAGCGTGGCAATCGCCGTGGTAAGGCGCAGCCATCACAACAGCAGCAGCAGCAGCAACAAATCCGGCAGCAACAGCCATCCCAGCAGCGTCAGCAGCAGCAGACACGCCAGCAGTGGCCGGCGTTGCAGAAGCGGCAGCAGACGCAACAGCAGGGGCCAACGTTACAACAGCAGCAGCAGACGCGACAGCAGCGGCCAACGGTGCAGCAGCAGAGCCAGCCGCGACAACAGCAACAGCAGAGTCAACAAAAGCCGACTCGCCGTAACGTGCGTCCAGACACCATCGAAGTGGCGCCGGCAGTAGGTACAACCTGGACGCAGGTGTATCTGAAGCTACGTACGGCCCCAGAACTGGAAGAGGTCCGCACGGCTATCGGGATGGGCCGGCGAACGGCACAGGATCATCTCCGTGTCCCCATTAGTCGAAGCGCGGACAGTGAGGCACTCGCGGATAAGATCCAGAGTGTCATTGGCGAAATGGGTGCAGTGCGAGTGCTGACTGAGATGGGTGAGCTGCTGATCACCCATGTCGACTCGCTGGCCACCGTTGATGAGGTGAAGGAGGCGATTCGGGCTAAGCTTGGAGTAGCCCCGGGCATCACCTTCTGTGAAGTTTGGGAGCTGAGCGATGGCACGAAGCGCGCACGTGTTCGTCTTCCGCTGGTAAAGGCGCAGCAGCTGTACGAGGCAAAACTGTCTCTTTGCCAGTGCATCAGCGTGGCTCATGAGGTCCCTCGTCGTCCGATCTCCCAGCGTCGCTGTCTGCGGTGCCTGGAAACGGGGCACATCGTGCGGGACTGTCGGAATGAAGCGGACTACCGAGGCAAATGCTTCCGCTGTGGCAGCACCGGTCATCTGGCGAAAGCCTGCGCTTTGGAGCCCAAATGCCTTAAGTGTGGTGGCCCGCACAACATCGGTCACCAGAGCTGTGGACAACTGCCGGCACCGTGCCAGGTGTGAGGCAACAACTGCGAGTGTTGCAGGCGAACCTGGGTGGTGGACGCACCGCACAGGATTTCGTTCTGCAATCCGCTCGGACTGAGCGGATCGACGTGCTGCTGCTTTCGGAGGTGTACCGGCCTCCGGAGAACAACGGAACGTGGTCAGTGGACTCATCGGGGGCAGTGGCCGTGGTGGCCACCGGAGCATATCCCATCCAGCGTGTGTGGCGCAGCCCAACGCCCGGATTGGTGGCCGCCCAGATTGGAGGAGTTGTTTTCGTCAGCTGCTATGCTCCTCCACGACTGACTCTCGGTGAGTTCGAGCATTTTCTTGAGGCGCTCGAACTGGAGGCACTTTCCCATCATCACGTCGTAGTGGCAGGCGACTTCAACGCCTGGCATGAGGAGTGGGGAAGCGAGCGGAACACCGTGCGAGGTGAGGCGCTGCTCAACACCATCGAGCAGCTTGGGCTGAGGATCCTCAACCAGGGAACAACCCCAACGTTCGTCGGGAACGGTGTTGCCACACCCAGCGTCGTGGATGTGTCGTTCGCGAGCGAGACTATCGCACGCCCCGACACATGGGCAGTGGCTCCTGACTCGTTGGCGCGGTTTTATACGGCTTCCGACCACCGGTACATCCTTTACACCGTCGGGCCGTCCTCCTCACCTCAGCTCCAACGTCAGCAGCAGCACCAAAGCCAGAACCAGCGACCGCAGCAGCAGCGGCATCATCGGCGGCAACAACAACAGCAAAATCGCCGGCGACAGCAGCAGCACGACCAGCAGCGGGTACGAGGCCACCAGTCAAGCAGGAGATGGAAGGCTTCGCAGTTTTCAGCCGAGGCGTTCCGAGCAGCACTTAGCGCAGCGAACTTCGTGGAGCGAGCAGTAAACCAGGAGGGGATGGTCGATGCCATGTTGCGGGCATGCGACCAAACGATGGCGCGGATCACCTCGTCGCACCGTGATCCCTATCGAGCCCTCTTCTGGTGGACACCGGAGCTCACACGCCTTCGTGAGGAATGTGCAGCAGCTCGCGACCGTATGGTTGCCACGGTCGATTTGCAGGAGCGCAGCATCGCAGCAGCGCACCACCGGACTGCGAGGCGGGCCATGGAGAAGGCGATTCGGGCCAGCAAGCGCACTGAGTTTGATGAGCTCATCCGACTGGCGGAGGAGAACGAGTTCGGAGCAGGGTACCGGACTGTCATGTCTCGGATTCGTGGCAGTTACGTGCCTCCCGAGACTGACAAGGAGGAGCTGCTACGCATCTCTGGGGACCTGTTTCCGACTCACCCGGATGTCGAGTGGCCGGCAGAGGAGGACGTCGAGGATGGGCAGTCGCTGATGCCTGTCACCACGCGAGAGCTGCTGGACATCGTGGCGTGCATGGCCAACCGGAAGGCGCCGGGATTGGACGGGATCCCCAATGCAGCCGTGAAGACAGCGATCAGGGAGTACCCGGAGGTCTTCTGCCGTCTGTACCAGGACTGTCTCGACCGTGGCGAGTTTCCTTCGTCATGGAAGAGGCAGCGCTTGGTGCTGCTGCCAAAGCCTGGCAAACCTCCCGGGGAAAGCTCCTCGTACCGGCCGTTGTGCATGCTAGACGCACTCGGCAAGGTGTTGGAGCGCCTGATCCTGTCCCGGTTGAATCTTCACCTTGAGGACCCTGAAGCCCCACGACTGTCGGATCACCAGTACGGCTT
>NW_026045156.1:370000-382500 GCF_943734845.2 Anopheles funestus
TATAACTCTCAATTAAACAGTCAGGAGAGTAAGGCATGCCCATCGATATCTCATCGACAGGCGATACCGCAAGAACGGCCAACGACACATCAGGTGATCGATTATTGCTACGACTTTTGCTTAATCGTTTCCACTCCTTAGAGAAAGAAACCCCCGGGGACCGTCTCGGTCGCAAGCTGCTCCGGTCCCTAAACAACCTGCGACAAATGATAGGAAATGCCGACATCAATATGTGTTCAGTTTGGTTTATCGCTCATTGGTCTGTTTGACCATCGATCCCTGATTAAACTCTCAGTAATCCAGTCGGGAGAGTAAGGCATGCCCATCGATATCTCATCGACAGGCGATACCGCTTGAACGGCCAACGACACATCAGAGGATCGTATCTTGCTACAACTTTTGCTTAATCGTTTCTTCTCCTTGGAGAAAGAAACCCCCGGGGACCGTCTCGGCCGCAAGCTGCTCCGGTCCCTAAACAACCTGCGGCATCAAATGATAGGAAAAGCCGACATCAATACGTGTTCAGTTTGGTTTATCGCTCATTGGTCTTGTTTGACCATCGATCCCTGATTAATACTCTCAATTAGAAGGTCGGTAGAGTAAGGCATGCCCATCGATATCTCATCGACAGGCGATACCGCATGAACGGCCAACGACACATCAGAGGATCGTATCTTGCTACAACTCTTGCTTAATAGTTTCCACTCCTTGGAGAAAGAAACCCCCGGGGACCGTCTCGGCCGCAAGTTGCTCCGGTCCCTAAACAACCTGCGGCATCAAATGATAGGAAAAGCCGACATCAATACGTGTTCAGTTTGGTTTATCTCTCATAGGTCTGTTTGACCATCGATCCTAGAATTCAACTTTCGAGTAAGGCATGCCCGTCGATATCTCATCGATAGGCGATACCGGTAGAACGGCCAACGACACACATCTAGGATCGCATTTACTCTTCCTTGGATGGATAACCAATACCCTAGGACCGTTTCATCGCGAGCTGCTCCGGTCCTCAAACAACTCGCGAACCACCGATAGGATGATATTAGGAATGGCCGACTTTCATCCTTTAACTCTCAGTTCTGCTTACCAAAACATAGGTACTTGGACCTTAAAGACCACTATATGTTCCCCGATCGGGGGCAATCGGAACGTCTATCCATCATCAACATCGTTTCACTCATTCCGAACCACCAAATTGGACAGACAGTACCATATTCACCAACCGATTGCTTCAACTTCGCAAACTGTATGGTAAGTTCTACTAATTTCACATCTTACCATCGACTAATAGTGCATAAATCCACTTGGAAATCACTTTTCCTTGGTCCTCGGACCTTTTACGACAACGTCCAACAAATATCCGAAGTCGTTTCCCAACTTAGACCAAGCATTTCGTATCTTTACTTCTAATCGATTTTTTCTCGCATAATTGACGATCAAAATCTAAAAACCACATTTTGAGCCAGAAGCAGTCGTCCGATCGTCCTGGGGGTAGTCTCAATCGATTTAGAAGGGTCCAATTCATAAAGATACATACTCAGTCAAAATCATGCTTCTGGCTCACCTACCCCCTATATAGTAAACGAAAGCGTACAGGCGTGGAAAACGTGCCATTTTTCTCCATCACGGACTTTTTTTTTCTCGTTGCACCGACTCTAGTAAAAAAGTGAAATTTTTTACTAGTTACCAACTTTTGCAAATTATCATCGGATATCACTTTTTATGGTCTATAGTAAGTTCTTATCACGTTTTAGTAGTTTTTGAAAAAAAAATTTTTTTGAACTTTTCAAAATTTTTCAAAACAAAGTTTTTGTAGGCGGTTTTGTGTATGGAGGGTTACTAGTCTCGGGGTCACTGTTTGACCGAAAAACCACTATATATCATTCGAAAGGTAATTTCAAGGGCTACAAAAAATTGTTCTACGGCACCCCCCTCCGACGTCTAGTATTCGAGTTATTGGCCAAAAACCATCACTTGAGCGATTTTTCGTTCAGGGTACCCGACTCTAGTAAAAAAGTGAAATTTTTCTCGATTGACCAAGTGTTGCAAATGACCATCGGATTTCACTTTTTATGGTCTATAGTGAGTTCTGATCACGATTTGGTACTTTTTGAAAAAATTTTTTTGACGCACTTTTCAAAATTTTGCAAAACCAAAACTTTTTAGGCGGTTTTGTGTATGGAGGGTTACTAGTCTCGGGGTCACTGTTTGACCAAAAAACCACTATATATCATTCGATAGATAATTTCAAGGGCTACCAAAAATTGTTCCACGACACCCCCCTGCGACGTCTAGTATTCGAGTTATTAGCCAAAAACCGCAACTTAAGCGGTTTTTCGTCCAGGGTACCCGACTCTAGTAAAATGATGCGATTTTTACTAGTCTAGGGAACTTTTTGGCCAAAAATCAAGTATATGTCATTCGATAGATAATTTCAAGGGCTACCAAAAATTGTTCCACGACACCCCCCTGCGACGTCTAGTATTCGAGTTATTAGCCAAAAACCGCAACTTAAGCGGTTTTTCGTCCAGGGTACCCGACTCTAGTAAAATGATGCGATTTTTACTAGTCTAGGGAACTTTTTGGCCAAAAATCAAGTATATGTCATTCGATAGATAATTTCAAGGGCTACCAAAAATTGTTCCACGACACCCCCCTGCGACGTCTAGTATTCGAGTTATTAGCCAAAAACCGCAATTATAGCGGTTTTTCGTCCAGGGTACCCGACTCTAGTAAAATGATGCGATTTTTACTAGTCTAGGGAACTTTTTGGCCAAAAATCAAGTATATGTCATTCGATAGATAATTTCAAGGGCTACCAAAAATTGTTCCATGACACCCCCCTGCGACGTCTAGTATTCGAGTTATGGGCCAAAAACCATTCATACTTGAGCATTTTGCTCATTTTGCCTGTACGGGTACCGGGGACTAGTAAAATCAGGCCAGTTTTACTAGAGTAGGGGTCCTTTTTGGTCAAAAAAACAACTTTTGCTCGTTCGATAGGGAATCGATAGGGCAACAAAAAATCGTTCTACGACCCCCCCTTCCGATGTCTAGTATTCGAGTTATGGGCCAAAAACAGTTTATAGCTAATTTTTCACTCGATTTTTCACCAAGTATCGCACATTACTCCGGTTCTATACATTGGATCGTCAATCTTTAAGATTTTATGGGTAGTTCCCACTGTTTGCTACATTTCATCCATACATCACCAACCGATTCAATGTCTGTGCTAGAAGTTATTAGAGGAATAAAAAAATTTACCCTTGGCTTTGGACCGTACAATTTTACCCATTTTTGGCCCATATTTGCCCCATAGCTCCGCCGGTATCCAAGATATGGCCACACTTTCTTCTGGCCATGGGTAGATGGCACTTGTGGCTAGATTTCTTCCATGCACCACTAATCGCTACCATGTCTGTGGCCGGAGCTATTCACGAAAGCGCCTCGCGCACTTGGTCGGATTTTTGGTCCAACTTGCACCATTTTTGGCCCATATTTGCCCCATAGCTCCGCCGGTATCCAAGATATGGCCACACTTTCTTCTGGCCATGGGTAGATGGCACTTGTGGCTAGATTTCTTCCATGCACCACTAATCGCTGCCATGTCTCTGGCCGGAGCTATTCACGAAAGCGCCTCGCGCACTTGGTCGGATTTTTGGTCCACCTGGCACCATTGTTGGCCCGTATTTGCCCCATAGCTCCGCCGGTATCCAAGATATGGCCACACTTTGTTCTGGCCATGGGTAGATGGCACTTGTGGCTAGATTTCTTCCATGCACCACTAATCGCTACCATGTCTGTGGCCGGAGCTATTCACGAAAGCGCCTCGCGCACTTGGTCGGATTTTTGGTCCAACTTGCACCATTTTTGGCCCATATTTGCCCCATAGCTCCGCCGGTATCCAAGATATGGCCACACTTTCTTCTGGCCATGGGTAGATGGCACTTGTGGCTAGATTTCTTCCATGCACCACTAATCACTACCATGTCTCTGGCCGGAGCTATTCGACGAACAACCATCGCATTTACCTAGGTACTTTTTCGGATTTTTGGTCCAACTTGCACCATTTTTGGCCCATATTTGCCCCATAGCTCCGCCGGTATCCAAGATATGGCCACACTTTCTTCTGGCCATGGGTAGATGGCACTTGTGGCTAGATTTCTTCCATGCACCACTAATCGCTACCATGTCTGTGGCCGGAGCTATTCACGAAAGCGCCTCGCGCACTTTGTCGGATTTTTGGTCCAACTTGCACCATTTTTGGCCCATATTTGCCCCATAGCTCCGCCGGTATCCAAGATATGGCCACACTTTCTTCTGGCCATGGGTAGATGGCACTTGTGGCTAGATTTCTTCCATGCACCACTAATCGCTACCATGTCTGTGGCCGGAGCTATTCACGAAAGCGCCTCGCGCACTTGGTCGGATTTTTGGTCCAACTTGCACCATTTTTGGCCCATATTTGCCCCATAGCTCCGCCGGTATCCAAGATATGGCCACACTTTCTTCTGGCCATGGGTAGATGGCACTTGTGGCTAGATTTCTTCCATGCACCACTAATCGCTACCATGTCTGTGGCCGGAGCTATTCGACGAACAACCATCGCATTCACCTTCTCGTTGCACTTCTTCGGGAATTTGGTGCAACCAAGTTTTCACTATAACTTGGTCATTTTCCGTCCATCGGACATGCGGTTTTGGGTGTCGATACTTGACACCGCGCGCTACAATATGTTCCTCCACGACCATGTGGTCCGATGCTTCCAACAGGAGCTATTCGAGGAGTACCGATTTTTCACCATTAAAAATGCTCGTTTTTGCACCAACTTTTGCCTATAACTCAGGCTGTATCGATCGGATCTTCAATCTTGAAAAAGTTTTGGATAGGTGGCATCAAATGCTACATTTCGTTCTTCCACGTCAACTTTGTCCGATGTCTAGCAAAAAAGTTATTCGCGAACCAAGTCCAGAACCCATGCAATGGCTGCCCACATTGCATACATCACGGCGGTTAACTCTCGTTACTCTATACCGAGGACTTGGTACTTTTTCAGGCATTCGTTGCTACTTCTCGGTTCATGATATTCGTTTACGGTCTTCACTAGGGCATTTGGTGCTCCTTATCGGTTCATGATATTCGTTTACGGTCTTCACTAGGGCATTTGGTGCTCCTTATCGGTTCATGATATTCGTTTACGGTCTTCACTAGGGCATTTGGTGCTCCTTATCGGTTCATGATATTCGTTTACGGTCTTCACTAGGGCATTTGGTAATGGGCTTCCCACTTTCTACTGATCGATCCATACTCACTTGCGTGCACCTAGCCTAGGAAGGTTTCCTATGGCTTCCCATCTTTCTACTGATCGATCCATACTCACTTGCGTGCACCTAGCCTAGGAAGGTTTCCTATGGCTTCCCATCTTTCTACTGATCGATCCATACTCACTTGCGTGCACCTAGCCTAGGAAGGTTTCCCTTTGGTACCGACTTCCATCTACGCACTCGATATAACCTAGGTACTTGGTACCGATGATGGTTAACACTCAAGCATTTCTTGCATCCTGCGTGCAAGGTACCAATTTTCACTTCTCAGGTGCGTTTATGAGCCCGCATTAATCCAATATCGCTCTGATGGCCTTTCTTATTATTTCATCCGATAGCCCTTGCCAAAAGCTACCAAAAGTTCCTCCACGGCCATGTGCTCCGACGCTTAGTTTAGGAAATATTCGAAAAAATTCAAAATAGGAAGCATTTTCTTATTGGAAAATCACCTTAAATCGATGGCCATTTTTTGGGCAAAAACTTTAACGTCTTCCCGACTTTGCGGGAATTGCGAATTTTAGGCACCCAGAGAAAATCTTTTACTTTAAGGGGGCGGCCGCGAAGTTGCCCAAAGTCTCGGACACAAAAATTCTCAAGTTCCCCACTCTAGTAAATCGCCCTATGAGTATCTCCTGGCCCGCGAGCTCTGCGAGCGGGCCAGCTTCGGCGATTTTTGCCTTTTCGCCTAGGCGGTTCTTCTACGAAATTGGTCCACAGCTTTTGCTCAGAAAGCTAGCATTTGTTGCAACAGTTAGGTACTTGGTACCACATTTTGGTATCCATTTGGGCATTTGTGGCAACTACTCGGTACTTTGGCCCACATTTCGCTCTACTCGGGCCTCTATGGTGCTACTTGTCGGTACTTTTGGCCAACTTAGGCCAATTGGGTGCAACTTGTGGGTACTCTGTGGGTACTTTAGGGCATATTGTGTCTTTCGGGTGAACCTTCGCGATACGTCATGGGTACTGATGGCCAACTTAGGAACATTCAGTGCAACCTTTGGGCCTAAGGAAATTTGTCCAACTCTTTGGACTTAGAAAATTTTCTGGACTTAGAAAATTTTCTGGACTTGTAAAAATTTTCAAATGTTCAATTTGGCCCACATTTCGCTCTACTCGGGCCTCTATGGTGCTACTTGGCGGTACTTTTGGCCAACTTAGGCCAATTGGGTGCTCTTTGTGGGTACTCTATCGGTACTTTTGGCCAACTTAGGCCAATGGGGTGCTATATGTGGGTGCTCTATCGGTACTTTTGGCCATGTTAGGCCCATTCGGTGCTATTTGTGGGTACTCTATCGGTACTTTTGGCCATGTTAGGCCCATTGGGTGCTATTTGTGGGTACTCTATCGGTACTTTTGGCCAACTTAGGCCAATTGGGTGCTGCTTATGGGTACTCTATCGGTACTTTTGGCCAACTTAGGCCAATTGGGTGCTCTTTGTGGGTACTCTATCGGTACTTTTGGCCAACTTAGTCCCATTCGGTGCTATTTGTGGGTACTCTATCGGTACTTTTGGCCAACATAGGCCAATTGGGTGCTACTTGTGGGTGCTCTATCGGTACTTTTGGCCAACTTAGGCCAACTGGGTGCTATTTGTGGGTACTCTATCGGTACTTTTGGCCAACATAGGCCAATTGGGTGCTACTTTTGGGTGCTCTATCGGTACTTTTGGCCAACTTAGGCCAACTGGGTGCTATTTGTGGGTACTCTATCGGTACTTTTGGCCAACTTAGGCCAACTCAGTGCTTCTTGTGGGTACTCTATCGGTACTTTTGGCCAACTTAGGCCCATTCGGTGCTATTTGTGGGTACTCTATCGGTACTTTTGGCCAACTTAGGCCAACTCAGTGCTACTTGTGGGTACTCTATCGGTACTTTTGGCCAACTTAGGCCAATTGGGTGCTCTTTGTGGGTGCTCTATCGGTACTTTGGGACATATTTTGTCCTTCGGGTGAACCTTCTCGATACCTCATGGGTACTTGTGGCCAACTTAGGAAAATTCAGTGCAACCTATGGGCCTTTGGAAATTGTTCCAACACTTTGGACTTAGAAAATTTTCTGGACTTAGAAAATTTTTTGGACTTAGAAAAATTTTCAACTTCTGTATCTTCTTCATCATGTTCCATTTTGTGGGACTTAGAAAATTTTCTGGACTTAGAAAATTTTTTGGACTTAGGAAATTTTTCAACACTTGTAAAATTTTTGTTCCTTCTTTGAAGAAGAATACTTTCCACTATTAGCTTCTTTCTCTTTTTCTTCTTAGTTGTCTTCTTATTTTCGGTCCGAGAGCGCCGACACTTGTAAAATTATCTAAGTCCGAAGACTTTTGGAATGAACCAAAAGTCAACGAACACAATACATCAACCCTATCAACATCAAGTGGCAACCCGAAGGAAGCGCAGCGGCCAGCCCATGTACAACGCGAAGTTGTAGCATGCAACCAACCAACCGCTAACCTCCAACGGCACTCAATGTATTCGTTACACATGGGCGCACCTGCACCACACTGTCGTGACCATCCAACGAGCCGTCGGTTCGGTCGTGTGTTACAAGCACCCCATCACATAGGCATAGAGTCACCACACAGTGTTCTTCAACACTCTCGTCACATGGTGCAAGTCACGGTACGCACCACCAATGTGCACTGGTTGGCCAATTCCAGCACACACGGGGCGCGCACGCGCAAGCACTAACCACCAAGCATGGGTCGCCTGAGAGGATCGATGCGAACGCATCTCTACAACTTGAAGCTCCCAGCCTGTAGTCCCGTCGTTTGCGGGCGGTCGTAGGTGTCGAAACTAGTGCTATCCACAGTCGGCAAGCTCGTCCACCGGTGTTCCCAACATGTATGGTACTAACACGTGCAGCGCGAACCCGCCCTTTGCGGCCTAGTAGTAAGCGGGGATGAGACGCCAGTGTGCCAATGGACAGCACGGACGGTTCTCGGAGGGTTGTTAGGCCCGCTAGCTTACGACCACCTAATGGGTATAAGAAGCGCTATCAGCTCGGATTGGATACGACCTTAGAGGCGTTCAGGCATAATCCAGCGGACGTAGCGTCATACCATAGTCCGTTCGAACTAGTATTGAGCCAGTGGTCCGTACCTGTGGTTCCTCTCGTACTGCACAGGAATTCCGTTAAGATAGCGACAAACAATGCACACCAGTAGGGTAAAACTAACCTGTCTCACGACGGTCTAAACCCAGCTCACGTTCCCTTGAAAGGGTGAACAATCCTACGCTTGGTAAATTTTGCTTTACAATGATAGGAAGAGCCGACATCGAAGGATCAAAAAGCCACGTCGCTATGAACGCTTGGCGGCCACAAGCCAGTTATCCCTGTGTCACCTGGGTGCTGACAAGTGAAGATGTGGTAAACAAACGCTCCGTCAAGAAGTGGTGAAAATTTGGTGAAAATCGTAATAAAATCGTTTTAAAAGTGTCAAAATCGTGCTTAGAGCACCCGATTTACCCAAAAATAGTGAAGTTCGGCCAAAAAACGACAATTTTTGTGCAAATATAGTTTTGTTGTGTTTTTGCCCCCTCCGGGAGCACCAAAGTGAACCGGTGTTCAGGTGTGCAAAAAATCACCTCTTTTCCTGCCGGAAGAGGTTGATTTAAGGTAAATCGTGGCCGCTGAAGCCGATAAAACGGTTTCCGAGTCGATCGGAGCAGTGGAAGTGCGACAAAAAACGATATTTTGGTGCCCATACATTTTGTATGGGGAACTTTGGACACTCACAGCTCAGTGAATTTTGAACGGATTTGGACCGGATATGTTTTAAATCATGTGCGGAGTGCCAAAGAAGTGATTTTGTGAAAAAACCGCATCAAAATCGGTGATTTTAGTGCTGAAAAAAGTGGAAAACACTTTTGCAACACGTGGTGACAGAACTGCCCAGGCGGCATTTCCCAAGGTGTATAATATTGAGTGTGTTATAAAGTGGAAAATTTTTATCGCCTGATCGGTTTCGTGAGTGTTGGAGGTGGTTGAGCACGGAGAGACGATTCGGGGAAAATTTTTCCCCCCGCTCCCACCTCACCCCATCGCCCTCAGTGACCCCCGGCCTTATTAAGGCCTTATCAAGGTGCATTAAATTTTGGACTTCGCCGGAAAATTACACAAGTGCAGTGGAAAATTCCGGTTTTGTGCTGGAAAATTCGGGGACCTCCAGACGCACCCCCTGGATTTTTTCCGGACCTCCAGCACCCCCCCCGCATTTTCCGGATTTCCTTATTAAGGCGTTAAAAAGGTGAAAAACATAAAAACGCTGCGGAAAATTATTTGCGGGCTGCAAAAAATTCCGGTTTTGGGCTCTAAAATTCGGGGACCACTTGCCACACCCCCTGAAATTTTTTCCGCGCCCCCACCACCCACCCACCGCCCCCCCCGGATCAGGAATCGCGGATTTTTGGTGGATTTTCGGGTTTTTCGCCATTTTCGGGTGAAAGGAGAGGAGATAGGAGCTTGGTGTGTTCGGGAGTTTTGCTCAGGAGGGGCAATTACATCTAGCCCCCCACCCCCCTGGGTCATTTTCCACCCCCCCTGGCCAATTCGGCATTTTTGGGGGTCTAGCTCGGTCTTGATAAATCGTGGAACGACCTAACGTGACGAAACACCACCTCCCTGAACGATTTTACTGCTCGAATACCATTTCTGCTGTGGTGGTTCTCACGGGGCAGTCCGCTGCTGGCGTCCTCCCGTGAGGGGGAGTAAATCCAGCATAAAGTGCGGAAAATGTCAGTATCTGGGCGATCCCTTCGTCCCAGGGCTGACTCATCCGACGTGAGACCGGCCAAGCTTCCGCAGATTATGGAGGCGAAAGTGGCCGTGACTAGAGTGTCCCTACCGACAATGAAGCCAGCTAGCTCGGAGATGGTCGAGCTGAGGAAGCTCATGAGTGAGACTTCCCTCACTAATGAGCAGCTACTGTCGACAATTCAGGACCTGCAGCAGGAGCTCTCGGCTCTCCGTCAGCGTATGGACGCCAACGCCGAGCAGGCTCGGATTGATATGCAGCAGGTTCAGGAGCGTGCTCGTCAGGAGCTACAGGCGGTCCAGGAGCAGGCTCGCCAGCGTGAAGAGCGGCTTCGGGAAGAACACATGAAGGACCGGCAGGCGCTGAACGAGCTTATCCTGCAGTCGATTGGCGCCAAGAATGTGACTGCTCAGGGTTACTACGCCAGCATCGCCGAGGAGCAGCGCACGTGGGCAGAGGTGGCCAGTAGTGAGCCGGTTAAGCGCGTGCAGCGCAAGCGTGGCAATCGCCGTGGTAAGGCGCAGCCATCACAACAGCAGCAGCAGCAGCAACAAATCCGGCAGCAACAGCCATCCCAGCAGCGTCAGCAGCAGCAGACACGCCAGCAGTGGCCGGCGTTGCAGAAGCGGCAGCAGACGCAACAGCAGGGGCCAACGTTACAACAGCAGCAGCAGACGCGACAGCAGCGGCCAACGGTGCAGCAGCAGAGCCAGCCGCGACAACAGCAACAGCAGAGTCAACAAAAGCCGACTCGCCGTAACGTGCGTCCAGACACCATCGAAGTGGCGCCGGCAGTAGGTACAACCTGGACGCAGGTGTATCTGAAGCTACGTACGGCCCCAGAACTGGAAGAGGTCCGCACGGCTATCGGGATGGGCCGGCGAACGGCACAGGATCATCTCCGTGTCCCCATTAGTCGAAGCGCGGACAGTGAGGCACTCGCGGATAAGATCCAGAGTGTCATTGGCGAAATGGGTGCAGTGCGAGTGCTGACTGAGATGGGTGAGCTGCTGATCACCCATGTCGACTCGCTGGCCACCGTTGATGAGGTGAAGGAGGCGATTCGGGCTAAGCTTGGAGTAGCCCCGGGCATCACCTTCTGTGAAGTTTGGGAGCTGAGCGATGGCACGAAGCGCGCACGTGTTCGTCTTCCGCTGGTAAAGGCGCAGCAGCTGTACGAGGCAAAACTGTCTCTTTGCCAGTGCATCAGCGTGGCTCATGAGGTCCCTCGTCGTCCGATCTCCCAGCGTCGCTGTCTGCGGTGCCTGGAAACGGGGCACATCGTGCGGGACTGTCGGAATGAAGCGGACTACCGAGGCAAATGCTTCCGCTGTGGCAGCACCGGTCATCTGGCGAAAGCCTGCGCTTTGGAGCCCAAATGCCTTAAGTGTGGTGGCCCGCACAACATCGGTCACCAGAGCTGTGGACAACTGCCGGCACCGTGCCAGGTGTGAGGCAACAACTGCGAGTGTTGCAGGCGAACCTGGGTGGTGGACGCACCGCACAGGATTTCGTTCTGCAATCCGCTCGGACTGAGCGGATCGACGTGCTGCTGCTTTCGGAGGTGTACCGGCCTCCGGAGAACAACGGAACGTGGTCAGTGGACTCATCGGGGGCAGTGGCCGTGGTGGCCACCGGAGCATATCCCATCCAGCGTGTGTGGCGCAGCCCAACGCCCGGATTGGTGGCCGCCCAGATTGGAGGAGTTGTTTTCGTCAGCTGCTATGCTCCTCCACGACTGACTCTCGGTGAGTTCGAGCATTTTCTTGAGGCGCTCGAACTGGAGGCACTTTCCCATCATCACGTCGTAGTGGCAGGCGACTTCAACGCCTGGCATGAGGAGTGGGGAAGCGAGCGGAACACCGTGCGAGGTGAGGCGCTGCTCAACACCATCGAGCAGCTTGGGCTGAGGATCCTCAACCAGGGAACAACCCCAACGTTCGTCGGGAACGGTGTTGCCACACCCAGCGTCGTGGATGTGTCGTTCGCGAGCGAGACTATCGCACGCCCCGACACATGGGCAGTGGCTCCTGACTCGTTGGCGCGGTTTTATACGGCTTCCGACCACCGGTACATCCTTTACACCGTCGGGCCGTCCTCCTCACCTCAGCTCCAACGTCAGCAGCAGCACCAAAGCCAGAACCAGCGACCGCAGCAGCAGCGGCATCATCGGCGGCAACAACAACAGCAAAATCGCCGGCGACAGCAGCAGCACGACCAGCAGCGGGTACGAGGCCACCAGTCAAGCAGGAGATGGAAGGCTTCGCAGTTTTCAGCCGAGGCGTTCCGAGCAGCACTTAGCGCAGCGAACTTCGTGGAGCGAGCAGTAAACCAGGAGGGGATGGTCGATGCCATGTTGCGGGCATGCGACCAAACGATGGCGCGGATCACCTCGTCGCACCGTGATCCCTATCGAGC